>NC_143253.1:59794318-60097348 GCF_984573655.1 Nuphar pumila | reverse complement strand
CCGACTTAAACGAGAGATTGTGTAGGGATTTGTGCCACCCCAGCTTTATTATACGAAAAAAAGAAAAAGAAAGGATAAGGTACGGCAAATAAAATCTCATTAATTAAGAGAGAGAAAGTTTCAAATGAAAAGCAATTTGTCCCTCTGAAGCTGTGTAGGACGGTTTATGACTCTTTAGGAGCTACTCTTATTTCTATATAGAAAAAGCGATAGCTCTGCCATGGCTCAAATTCAACATGTTTTCACTGACTATATCGCACTTAAACATGAGAAATTGTGTAGGGATTTGCATAACCCTAGCTTTATTATATAAACAAAGAGAGAAAAAGCTATCTAAGGAAAGGCAAATAAAATGCCTTAGAAAGTTTCAAATGAAAAGCACTTTGTCCTTTTGAATTTGTTGTGAGTAACGACGTGACATAAAGCCTGAAAGAGAGACATCCCCAGCAAAGTTTGAACAGTAAAACGACAATTCCTTATTGGTTGAAATAAGACATTATGACTCAAGAAAATGTTTCTCAAATTTTCAAAATAACAATCCTCTCTAAATTATCGGTTCCCCCTTCATGGTGTTGACAAAACTTTCAAGATTCTTAAAACAAACACCACCCTTCATCAGAGCCTTCCACCCCTTGTTTCTCAACTCCAAAACCCTTTCCCTTATTCCGTCATCGTTCATCAATTCTACCAATTTCTCCTTGATTTCTTCTTTTCTGACAATTCCATCATTGTCCTTCTGCAATTCCAGCCCTACTTTCCAATGCTTAACTACGTAGGTCTGATTTTGAAACTGGTCTGCAAAGTAAGGCCAACACAACAAGGGGACTCCATTGCTTAGCCCTTCGATGGTGGAGTTCCAGCCACAATGAGTTAAGAAAGAAGCTATAGATGCGTGTGAGAGAACTTCCTTTTGTGTGCACCACCCCACAATGTGCTCGCGCTCAGCCACACGGTCCAGGAACCCATCTGGGTACACTGCAGCAGACTGGTTCATGAGGGTTGGTCTTGAAACCCAAAGGAATGGTTTGCCAGTGAGCTCGAGCCCAAGTGAGAGCTCATCAATTTGGCGTTGATTGAGCATTGTGGTGCTCCCCAATGAGACGTAGATGACTGACCCAGCTGGGTGTCGATCGAGCCAGTCAAGGCAACTCAAGTCTTCTTGCCAAAACGAGGATGGTTGGTGCTTGGGGTGGTTAGCTGAGACAAGAGGGCCTACTGGTACAACATTTCCGATGATCTCGAACGCCGGCAACTCGAGTTCTGGAAATGAGTTGCAAAGTATGTGATCTAGGCCTTCCATTGCATCAACGCACTTCGAGAGGTACTTGAATAAGCTCTCCTGTTGTTTGGTGTCTCCAAAGGAAACCCAGCATAGGTGAGCTGGGTTCATGTCTGGCACTCTCTCAGACAGATGGATCAATTTGTCGTCCTTTGGAAAACCTGACTCCACCAAAAGAATGGTTCCATAAATTGTCATTGACATTCAGCGAAGACTGGTACAAACTTTGAAGGTCATAACATTGGGATATTCAGCAGTGTCTAAACCGACAAGCTCCTTAACGTTGACATGGCCCTGTTTAGAAAGTAGTAGCTGAGATGGGAACTGGCATTTCAGGTGGTAGCTGTTAATTCCATGCTTTAGTGTAAATACAATGCCACTTACTATCCTAAATGCATTAACTCTCATCCCAGCTACCAGCTTTCAAACAGCCACTTTGACCAACTTTTTGCCAAATCAATGCATCAACTCCTATCTCAGTTCTTAGATTCCAAACAGGAATGATTTAGGCTCCTTATATAGGAAGAAAGAAAAATAGATCAGAAGGGAATTAGGCGTGTTCTTTTAGGCTGCATTTCATGAACTCAGATTGGAGATCCAAGGGATCTCCACCGGAACCAGCATTTCATGAAATTTTTTCTCGATATTTATATTTTAAATAAATTTTTTTTTATTTGCGATGGATTAGCGATGGATTAGACACGGATATTTATCCGTCGCAAAAGTGAATCGGCCGATGTTTTGCGACGGATTTTAATCCATTGCAATTCCGTCGCTACAATAGCGACAAAATCAACAACGGATTCGTATGTCGCAAAACCAAATCTCTTCATATTAACGACGGCCTTGCGACAAATCATGGTATTCGTTAATTCGTCGCAAATTAGCGACGGCCTTGCGACCATGTGTAGCAGCACAATGGGATTTCACCTGATCCGCCCTCGTGGGTCTCTGTGATCGATCGATAGCTTACGGACTTACCGTTTTGATCTATGACTCCAGTGGAGATTAGCATGGGGATGTTGAAGACGATGGCTAGTAGCCAGGCTGAGGTTGGCCAGAAGGCAGCTTTCCCAAGGTTGAGCTTCTTGGCGACATCCAGAAGCCACGCCATGACCCCATCAGCAATTACAAATGTAATCTTCTCATCTTCCTTCTCATTGATCTTCACTATGATCTCCTCCAGGAAACTTGGCATCGTACGCTGCATCGCGTCGCACAACCTACGGAAGTCCGTGCGATCATCATCATCATGGGCTAAGCCATCAGGGATGGTCACCAAGCGGATTCTTCCACCAGAGTCACTGACAAAGTTTTCAGGCAACGCTGCCATCACTCGTGCATGTATGAACTCGGTGTTAACGAAGGTGACAAGAACGCCATGGCTTGCTAGGTGATGCGAGAGCTCCATGAGAGGTGCGACGTGGCCTTGCGCAGGAAGTGGGATGACTAAAGCATGTGGTCTACCCATTGTAGGATCCCCTTTAACTTTTTTTTTTTTCAAAGAAGGATGCCCTCCTAGCAAAAGTTTTGTAGTTGAGGAATTATTTATGCTCTCTCTCTCTCTCTCTCTCTCTCTCTCTCTCTCTCTCTCTCTCTCGGAAGGTGAAAAAACAAAGAGAGTGGATCACAAATGGTGGTGTCTTTACTCAAGTGCGCACGCTTCCTTACTACGCCCGAGTGAGTATCAGGTCCAAGCAGCGCCGCTCATCATGGAAATGAACGACACCCAACACCTATCAAAAGCAGCTCACTGTGGTCAATTCTCAGTCGTACATTTATCCTTAGATGATGCCGTTCATCTAGGAAGTGAACTTCATCAAAAAAAGAATTTGAGGGCCATCTATGTAAAAACCTACTGTTTGAACCTCACTTTGTAGAATCCCAATGGCATGTGGTTGTATAATGGTAGGGTCCAACTAACCCAGCTTTCTCTGTTGAAAAAAAGAAGATGAAATGTGGATTTTTTTTGGTTATTTGAAGGATTTTTATTTTGTTATTAGAAAAATTAAATGTTGACAAACAACAAATGCAATCCAAGGGCGATTATTACTGAATCGTCCACGCTGAATCTATCTATAAAGTCGGATTTGATCAAAACAACTTTCATCATAAGATTTAAGAGGCCTGCAAAAATGGATAATGACTGAAACCCAACTCCCACCAATGACATTTGTATGCTAACGCTCAGTCATAATTCTAACAGTATCTGTTTTTCTCTCATATGGGCCATCAAATCAATCCTAAAAGCAAAAGCAAATTTAAAAAGATAAATTTGGCGGCCAATCGCTCTTGCAAATCATCATTCATGGCGTGGGTAAGATAATGAAGAGTCACCGATGGGGGCTTCGCTTGTGTGGCAAGAGCAGTGCCCGCCTTGTGTTGGGACGGACGATTCAAGTTGGTATGGTTGTATTCTGGTACGGGTCTGCCTAACCCCAGCTTTCTCTGTCTAAAAAAATGTTATCAGTATCGAAACTATCGGCCCTGTATCGACCAATACGCATTGCATTGGCAGATATGCTGCAAGCTTGAATCACCTATTTTTTAATAAAATGTAAAAAAAAAATATACCAAAAAAAATTGACACGAGACCTACATCTAGGGCTGTCAATGAGTCGGTTTGTATCGTGCATATGATCCAATCCCAACCCGAATATTTGGGCATGGGCAAAAAGGCGCTGACCGGAATAGCATTCAAGTCAACTCGAACCCAACCTGGGCAATATGCAGATCGGGTTTGGGTTGTGATTTTGCCAAGTACCCAAACTGATCTGTTTTTTTTTCTCAGATATCCGACCTGACTCGAGTGTTTTATATGTATTTTGAGTCAAACCTGTTTTTTATTTAGTTTGCTGCCATTTGAGCTGTTGATTTTTAATTACTCAAAAAACATGTCTGAACATGAAAAATACCTCATCTAATACATGCTTTCCTACTCGGTACCTCATGGTAGTTAAACACTTTCAAATTTCAATCTTTTTTTGGAATTGTTCAGGTCAATTAAGAGATAAAACTGGTCAGGCCCTCGGTACCTCATGGTAGAGCTGGCGTGTGTGTGCGTGTGTGTATATATATATGTAAGGAGTATAGCGTCTTCTTTTGACAAGTGATGTCTGATATGCCTGTTGGCACATGGTTGCAGGTAACTACTTGGGAGAGAGCAAGCTGATGGATCGTATGAATGGTACTGAATATGTTCCTACTTACGAAGATAAAGATGGTGATTGGATGCTTGTGGGTGATGTTCCTTGGAAGTAAGTTCCTACTTACTGAATATGTTCCTACTTACCTTCAATCTCTTCTTTTTCTTCGGCAGTGATTTTATCCTTATATACCTTTACCAATTCCACCGATCAACTAGGTGGGCAGCATAGTTACGAACAACACTGAACGTAAGCTACGTAATCCGTTCATCCACATTATAAAATCTTAGAATCATTGTCCATTAGTTAGTACTCTCTCTCTCTCTCTCTCTCATCCTATTTCATAATTTGATTATTTCAAGTGCCGCCGTTTGAAAAGAAATGTTATTTTCAATGCTCCATGAAGCAAGGCCTGCATTATTGCACCCTCCAGTATGTGATGGTCTCCTCAATCATCCACCTATCAAAACAACTAGCCCTACATCAAAGAATCACAAATCGTCAATCACATGCCGCCAAGAAGAACAATTATCACCATAAAAAATCAAGAAAAATTTATAAAAACTGGCTTAACTTTTGGCATATTTTTAATCAAACACCAATCTTTTGAGATATTATGAATGCACGCCTAGTTAACAAAGCAATTCTCAAAATTTAAGCATGTATTTCTGTCACTATTATATCATGACAGTATATGTGAGTAGGATCAGACACAAATATTCCAAGATCACTTATCAAATAATGGATCCAAATGAGTTTTGCAATGGCAAAAGATGAAGATGTGTACTCAGCCTTTGCACTGAAACGGGCCATTGTAGGTAGGTTGCTTTTCCACTGACCGAGAGATCAAATTTTGCCTAAAAATAATGTAATAGCCAAGCTCCTATTGTTTGTGCAAGTTGAATATTGCTTGCACATACGATATTACAAACATCCATGTTGCCAATTGTTTGAGAAAGTTGGATGCTCGCTGCATGATTGCGCTCAACAAATACATTGGTAATTGCCTAAGATAAATACACATTCTCCACACGTATCCTATCATTATTTGAAGCATTGCTTCTTCGGTGGCTATTGTGTTCATCAATTAATTCTTGAAAAACACTTCGATTTTTTCTCTAATTTTGTCATGTAGTTTGATGAAAACAATTAAGTAAACATCATCACTACATAATATAGAATATACATCACCATCATTGAAATCGAGTATCAACCTTTTCTAGCTTTTTATGTCTTCAAAATAACTATATTGAAACTCATACTCTTTGGCATATTCAGTTTTACGAGAAATCAAGGTCATAAATTCATTAAAGCTATTATTTTTTGACACTGTTATAGATCTCCAATGAGAGTCATCAATGAAATAGTATTGTACTTTAAAACTTTCTAAGGCTATCATAAACTGTATACACCAACCACACAATATATCATGCAAAAAATTGGTGTCAATATGATAACTCTCCCTAGCTGTTATGATCCTCAAGTGAATGAAAATATTTGTAGAGAGAAATCTATTGTAAGTACTCTCCATAAACTTAGGGAGATAAATTAGGAAGTAGATGAGTCCAATAAGGTTCTTTCTCAAATTGTAAAAGATAGTAATATAAGGGAACCTCACTACTCATACCGATGAGAGAGTAATGAGAGATCATTTACCATGGATTTAGGTCTTCTTGATCGAACCACGTAAGAGTTATGTTGTCTTTCTTCTTTTGCTGCTGCTTTATCTTATTTCATATTGCTTTTGCCTTTATTTAACCCTTATATGATATCAAAGTTGTAGAAGACACTACAAAGATGAGGGTCAATAGCGGCGACTCTTTAACAGTGACAAAACATCTCATCGCTATTGATCAAGCAATAACAACAAGATTTTTATCCTCAGTAATTGATAGGTAATAGCAGGGACAAATATATCACCGTTATTACTCTACTACAATTATGAATTTTGTCACTATAGCTTATCAATAATGGAGATATTGATGTCCCCGCGAATGCCTTGCTCTTGCACACATCTCGTCGTTAAAGACCTATATATGACGATGAGATTTTCTTGTTGTTAGATATTGCGTTAAAGTACATTAATGAATATATTTAATCACCAGAATATCTCGCCATTATTGATCAATAACAGTGAGATAACACATCTTGTCATTAACTACTCTTGTATAATGGTGAGATTTTTTGGTTGATAGATATTGTGTTAAAATATATTAATAGAATATATTTAACAGGCAAAAGATCGCCCCGTTATTGATCAATAACGGTGAGATCTGGATATTGTCGATATAGGTTTACTATATAACGACAACAACTATATCACTATTATAGAGTAAGGTCAAAGCCCCCATTTGACTGACATTTCAGAAAATTTTCTAAAGAGGGGCCCCGAACAGGGCCTCCCTCTCTTTCTCTTTATCTGCTCTCTGATCTCTCCTTGCTCTCTTGTCTCTCAATCCTTGCTCACTCTAGCAACTCACTCTCTCCTTCTTCTCTGCTCACTCCGACCACCCCCTGTCTGGCTCCCTCTCTTCGTCTTCCTCACTGCTCACTCCAGTGACCCCTCCCTCTTCGTCGGTCACTTTGGTGCCCCCTGCCCTTCTCTCTCCCTCCCTTTGCCTCACTGTTCACTCTGATGACCTACCCCCTCTTCACTCTCTCATCACACTCAAGGTATTAGGGTTTTTTTAATTACCATATATATATGTGAATGATTTTAGAATGAATATTTAATTAGGGTTTTGGTGTTCCCTTTTAGGGTATTTAATTTTTCTTAATCTTTTGAAATAATATTAAGATCATTTTTATTACAAATAAACATTTTTTTCATCACATTAAGCATTGTTTTGTGCCAAAGAAAAGCTCATCTCAAGCTAATGCTGCAATATTGGTTTATTTGCTTTATAGTTCCAATAGAATTTTTTGGCCTAAAGCTTCTCAAGAATTGAACTCATTAGTATTCTTTCTAATTGCTACTACCTCTTGAGTTCCGGTCCAAAACTACATAAATCATTTTATTTTTCATATTTTACAGTCTAAAATTTCAAGTTTAATTGGAATCTCTTTTTGTCAAATGGTTAAAAAAAAATTGCTCTAAAAGATAAATTGTTGCTTCTAGCAAAGAACTCTTTACATCAAGGTTGTCTTTCCTCTCTTATCTCAAAGATTCAAACATTTATTTTTATTAATTTCGATGTTTGATAGTTGAGGATCCAATACTGTGCACATCTGCCAATGCCACTAGTTGATTCTTGATTAAAAGAAAGTGATAAGAGCATATTGGTTGAGTTGGACTTATTTACCATCCATAATTGTAGTGCCTTGATAGTAGGCTTCAGGGCTAATCAATTCTTTGAAGGAGTATAAATTCTTCAAGCTTGGGTCAAATATTCAACTGAATTAGAGACCATTTAATTAGATTTGATAAAGAAAGCCATATCTGAATGTAACTAGACCCAGTTTGGTCTTCGACTCTTAACAATTTTATATCTGACTCAAAGACCAACAAAATTTGATTATATACAAATGTAGATAAAAATAGAGTACTTAATTAGGGTTCTTTGGCCTATTTTTTGTTTTTATGCAATAGTCACTTCATTAAAGAGATTTGGAAATAAAAAATATGCACTCAAAAGCATTGAGCATTGCTTTAAGTTTAAGTAGACATAAGTCAAGTTTATGTGTTTGTTACTAGTGTGCAATGCTCAATGCTTTTGAGTGCATATTTTGTATTTCCAAATTGCACCATAGTTGGCCAATCTTGTTTAGGTATGGCTATCATTCATTATCATGTAGATTCAAGTTTGTTCTAATTTTTATGATCATATACATATTTTGGTATTATGGCAACTCTATGTTACACCAAATATTGTGAATCTGTGTATCACATTCATGATTTACCAAAGAGGAGATGCAGATAATATATTGATCTTCTTATGACATGATTATTTGACCTACAGTTGTTTGGATCTATTCGAGCATTCTAAACCTAGTATGTGGTCCAACTTGACCCATATATATAAGCTAAACTTATCATCATATGATACTCTATATCAATTGATCATACTCACACGCCACCAATAAAAATAGTGTTCAATTGCAGTTATATCAACAAATTTGTTCAGCCTAAAGAACCACAAATATTTAATTAGGGTGACTTTATTGCTCGTATTGATATTTTTTTGTGATGACTAAACTATTGTTTATTTGTAATTATGGTGGTTCATATGTATTGGATTTTTTTGTGGTTCTTTATATTCTTGTAGACATTAGTTTGTTTTTTATTATAGGTTTTTTATCTTTTTGTTTCTAGCCTTCTCTTGCTTTCTAGCCACCAAAGCTAATGACTTTGAGCTTCCATTTCATTAGATAGAAGGCATAGGTTCATGACTGAAAGAAACTGAATTGGATCTATGTTGCTATAAACATTAGCAATTTGATAATCTAAAACCAAACAAAGTTATCTGAGTTTATAGAGTCCAGACAATGCTTCATTTAAACTAAAACACTTGGGTCTAGTTTTCATAGTTTGAGTTGATCAAATATATGATGTATTATATCGATAAATCATTTAAATTCATCTTTATGTAAACGATCAAGTTGACAATTTAAATGATTTACAAATTAATTCAGTTTTTTCCTTGTCGCTAAAGCAAACATGATTTAGCAATCATAATTTACACTCTTGTTATTGACTTATGAGATGTTTGGATATAAAGTCTTACAATGTCTTACCATCTCTTCAATTCTGTCTAAAAATCCATAAAATGAGACATGTCGACCTACAATTCATAAGTACTCTCATTGCTCCTACAACCTCTAATGGTAAGTGATTAGGTTTTGAAATATATGTTTTGAAATGAATGCTTATGTTCCCATGTGATTAGGTTTTGAAATATATTTTTTGAAAGAGTGCACGTGTAATTAGGTTTTGAAATATATTTTCTGAAATGAATTCTTATATGCCTATGTGATTAGATTCTAAAATATATTTTTTGAAATAAATGTTTATGTGCCTATGTGATTTGGTTTTGAAATATATGTTTTGAAATGAATGCTTATATATCTATGTGATTAGGTTCTGACATATATTTGTCGAAATGAATGTCTATGTAATTATGTTCTGAAATATATTTTTTGAAATGAATTCCTATGTGATTTGTTACTCTAGGATGAATTTGGAATTAAATTTGATATGTGGACCTTAGTAGGTCGCATGTGTTATTTTAGGATTCATAAACATTGCAATATGTCTCCATCACAAGCGAAGAAGGAAGACCCTGTGTTGCCAGAAAGTCCTAATTGGTTGGAGGATTCATGGCTAAACCCAAAAATTGATATAAGTGCAATTGAACATCTATCTATTGAAGAGTTGAAAAAGCATCTAGGGTCACAAAGGAAGTATTATGTAAGTGCATGTGTTATTGCTCTATTTTTTGCCTTTGTGTTATTTTTTTTTCTTCAAAACAATTTTAAAAATGTATATGATCCTTGTTTATATTTCATAATTGTGTGCTCTCTTAATTCCATGATCTTGTTGTTGTCGTTCATTTGATATATTTGCAATTTGCAAATCGGTTCTTCATAATATATATCAAATTTAATGTTGTTCATGTATGATTCATTTGATATAACAGATGTCAACATATTCACGATGATGATGTGGGTGTTCTTCCTCAATAAAATTCGATTAACCACCAACCATTCAAGGTAAACACGTAGACAGAATCGACTTCATATCACAGATGGGTGATACTTTAAGAAAGGAATAAGTGACCCCCCACACACTACATGCCACTGCAGCTCTAGAGTCATCCACAGTGGCCTAAACTAAATATTAATTTAGTATTTCTTTATTACAATTATAAATTTATTATTATCATTCCTATTAATATTTATTTTGTTTCTCACTACAAATTAGAAACTGCAAAATCTTCTCAACGCAAACATGAAAAGAACAAATGTGTAACCCACCAAAGGCAAATCAAGAAATGAAAGGTGTTGATAACTATCAAGCCTAGGACACAAGGAGTCATGGGCAAGGGCTTCTCTGTATTCTCTAGGAGGCTTTTGTGCATCATGAGGGAGCGGGTCATACTCACTCACAACTCCTAGAAGAAGGTCTTAGATGATGAAAAGATGGTATTTTGTGAGGTAATTTATATAAGTATATTGCCTAAATATATTTTGATAAATAGATTAATCTATGAAAGAAGTGTTACTAACTATATTTTTGATAATTTGGTGTATGAAGAGTTTGATTTAGATCAAGATATACCTGAACAAAAATGTTGCATAGAGAAGTAGTTTCAACTATCATACTCAAGGGTGCGAGAAGGTTTCTATAAGTATTAAAGAAGTTTCAAAACCATGATGTAGTAGAACAACATCCTCTAGAGGGAGTCAACTCTAAAGTATGGAAAGGGATTTGCACATTTTTCAATTGAGGCTATTAGACGATAAATATTGGATATATATTTATAATAAATAAATGTTCAATTTTTTATATTTTTGTTTACTAATTGATATTTTTTCGGTTAACAATGGGTATCAAAGAAAAACTTGGTGAATAGAGCAAAGCAAATGGTCCAACATATTAGTGGATCATCTTTGTACATCCAGAGGTATCATACGATGGTAAATTTCTTTAATATAAGTTTATTATTTTTTATATGCTTATAGTGCTAAATATGTTTGATCTAATAGATTATTGATTTATTAATTACAGTCTAAAATAGATAGACAAGAATCAATAGCGAGTGTGTTCTGTAAAGAGACATACACCCATTCAAATCACACAACATTCATCTGTAACGAAGCAGAAGACACCTTTATAAGTAACTCATACTTTATAGTGCCACATTCATTAATTTTATTTTGTATATTATTATTAATTACTGATATATAACCAATTATTAACGACGTGCAGCCAAAGCTGCAATCTATAAAGATTGAAAATTCAACATCTTTTTTATAAGAAGACTTATCAATGATGCAGCGAGACATCTTTGCCAAGGTCTTCAAGAAGCGATATGAACATGTAAGGGGGGTGTGTGCATTTTTTTCTCCATCCAAACTATTCAATAACAACCAAGCTTGAATTTTGCAGCTATCTTCTTAACTAGAGGCGACACAGATGAAAGTCTAACAATTAAGAGAGAAAATGGAATGACAACAAGAAGCAACTAGACATGAAATTGAGCGAGAGAGAAAAGCAAATAGACAAAAAAATGAGTGAGAGAGAGAAGCAACTAGGAATCTCAGAGAGGAGATATGGGCCTTCATGGATGCGCAAAGCTGCAATTTTTTGACTCTTTACTTATATGAGAAGTGTATATATGTTTTGATTTTTAAACTCTTTGCTATAATTTCTATAATTAAATTTTGATTTATGTGAATATTAGAATTGTATATGTTTGTTGCAGGCTTAGAGATGATAAAATCGAGTGTAAGGGGTTTGTATTTGAAGTATTTTTGTTTCAGGCTTAGAGATGATGTAGTGGGTTTGTATTTAAAGTGTGTTTGTTGCAAGTTTGGAGAGGACGTAGCAGAGGTTTGTATTTTTAAAGTGTATATTTTTTGAAGTATATTTGAAGTTTTTTTTAATGTTTGTTTGAAGTGTATGTCAATAGTTTGAAGTGTGTTGAATGTTTTAGGATGTATGTTTGAAGTTGAATGTTTGAGGATGTGGTGGGTCTGTATTTGAATTCTGTTTGTTGCAGGCTTGGAAATAATGTAGGGGTTTATATTTTTAAAATGTATGTTTGTTTTTTGAAGTGTATTTGACGTTTTTTGTTTGATTTTGTTGTTCAATTGTTAATTTTAGTCTATTTGAAATGTATGTATTTGAATGTAAAAATAAATTTTTTAAACTAATTTATAGTTTTCAATTTGCATGTTTATAGCCTATAACAACCATATTTTTATCGCACCGTTATAAGACAGATCTTATCTCACTGTTATCATTTACAATGGTGAGTTAATGCTCACCATTAGACAGGAATGTTATAACCTATAGGTAGCCTATAACGGTGCTCACCGTTAAAACAAACTTATTGTTTTAGGATACCTCGCCGCTATTAGTGTTTCCAGTTCGAGCGAGATTCTTCGCTAGTATTGGTTCACCCTTTAACAACGCTCTATAAATTTTGCCATTATTGGTCAACAAATGTCATTTTCTTTCGGCGACATATATGTGCCATTATAGGACAATAGTGGCGACAAATAGAGTAATGTCAGTGAGGAAAATCACCGCTATTAACCCTCATCCTTGTAGTGAGAAGAAATGTGAGCCTCAAAGAAACAACAACAACAATGAAGAGGAGATTTTTTTTTTTTGAAATAAGTGAAGTGTTGAATTCAGGTGTGCCAAACTTAAACTCTATTTCCTGTGCTTCCTTCACCAACAAATCTTCAATACTTCCTCACCACCAAACTCTTATCTGATAACTTCTTGCTATGTTATCCAAATTCACTTTGCTCCTCAACAGCTATGATCTTATTGGGTTTCTAGATGGTTCAACTACTTGTACAACGAAATTCATTTCTGAACTTGGAAAGGATCCCACCTTGAATCCAACATATGTTCAATGGCATTGTCTTGACCAATTGTTATTGAGTTGGCTTTTATCCTCTTTATCTGAAACGGTCCACTCTCAAGTCATTTGACTGTGCACTTCACATAAAGTTTGAAGCACTCTTAAAAAGATTAACTCAGCTCTCTCGCTCTCGTGTTTAGCAATTGAGAGCACAATTGTATGATAATAAGAAAGGTACTAATTCCATCTCAGTATACTTTCATATAGCAAAGTCCTTGGCACATCAATTGGACATGGCTTCCAAGCCTGTGCCTAATGATGATTTGATCATGTTTATTCTAGTTAGACGTCCTGCGTCTGAATATGGAGCATTCAGAATGTCCCTCAACACCAGAGATAAGCCTATCAAACTCGATGAGCTTTTAGGCCTTCTCTTGACCCATGAAGAAAAGTTATTGAACTCAATGGTGAGTCTGTAAATTCTTTAGCCAATCTGGTCCAAAGGCCGTCTGATGTTGATGGGAGAAATTGATATTCTGGTGGAAAAAATTATGACAGTTACAATTGATGTGAACTTGGTATGCACCGATCCACGATCCTAAATCCAAACGGATCTTAATACGCACGGAAGCTTTTTTGATAAGATGAGTTCGAATAGGATTCTGGGAAACAGGGTTTTCGGGACCTGTACACTCTATTTTGACAGAGGCGGTGGAAAGAAAAGTTGTGCGTGACTCACACACCTTTCTAATGAATCTGAAATCACTGGATTCAGATCAGAAATGTCTACTCCATGGACTCAAAACCGGGACTGATAGTCAAATCTATGAAGGCTCTCTGGGTTCGGTGGACAGCCTGTTCAAAGAGGGTTTTGACTCCTCAAATGATAAAGTTTGCGAAAACTTCCAACAAATGAACTGAAAGTCTGATTCAAACCTCTCTAGAAAGTTATGGCTTAAAAATTTTGAGCAATATTACGCGCCTCTACTGAATTTTAAAGATACCTAACGATCTAATTGTTAACTAACCTAAGCTGATAAAAGGGTTCTAGTTGGCCACGTGAATCACCTCAGATTCGGGCATGCAGATGAGGGTTTCAGAAGAAACTCTAAACTTCACTAATGTGCCAACAGATGTTAGCTAATCAGAATAACTTTCATATTTCGATTTCACCCCATAAATATCCAGATAATCAGAAATCAAGACAACATACTTAGAATGCTATAACAATGAATATTATATTCAAACCTAAGACAAGTACAGAAAGATAGATTTTTTCAGACTATTTGCCGGCTGAATCGATTAAAATGAAAAACATAAAAATTATAGATCCTTGTCTTAGCTTTCTACAAAATCAAACAGATCAGATGTTTATAGAGGGAATCATGATAAATCCCTAAAATATGGAACACTGTTCACAATGTTCTGGACGGGACTGGATCTGATAGATTCTGTCCAACTGACTGCTTGATAGAGAATTTCTAGGATTCTGTCGACCGAATCAAGACGCAACCTCAACAACAATGTTGTAGGTCCATGTCTTAGCTTTCGAGAAAGACTAAGAACACCAGAATCGAACCCGTATCTTAGTAGATACAATTGATTCTTTAAAGTTGTCTCTGACAACTACAAAATTGAAAATCCGATTTTTGACAAAAACCGAGTGTAAGCAACCCACAATGAGCAGGATTATTAAACAAACTTTGAGAACATTCAATAACATAAAATCTTAGAACATTCGTTCAATCAATCATAAATAAGTTTCTTGCATATTACAATCATCAAAAACAATAATAGAACAACGCAAAGACAATGAAACTAAAAAAAATGCTAAATACAAGAAAAATAAGAGTTGAGTTCGTTTATCTCCTTTGTAGCCACAAAATGAACACAAGCTTGGCTTTAATGATAGACCACGATCAACTTGATGTCTCTATTGTCTCAAACACCAGCACCAAGCTTTTCAAACCTTGATCACACGATCGGCTCACACGCGCAGCCACACAAGGCTTTGCATCACCTTCTTCCTTGATGTTATCAACAAGAAACTTGTCAGGGACTTTAGTGGCATAATCGAGCAGAAACAAGCCAAATGGTAAACAACAAACTTATAAAACAGGATCTTAGTTTTCCAACAAGTTAACGATCATACAATTTAGACGAGTATCTAGAGAGATGTGGTCAAAATGCCAGGACTGTGTTCACCCTTCAAACATCCTCTTCCCCTCTCTCATCACCATTTCGAATTTCTTTTCATTTTCTCAAAAACAACAACCAGCCTCCTCATGGTCGACCACCATGAGGGTCTTAAGCCCTCAAGAGAGTGAAATGATGATGCCATCCCTAGCACCAATCACTCACAAAAGGGGTTGGGCTTCTCCAAGTTGTCGCCCACTTGCCCAATGCATGGGCTCTTTTTTAAAATGGGCATCATTACCGTCCAACAGCCCTTTTAACCTTCTACGGTCAAACTAGATTAAAATGAGGGTCATTGATGTCCAACCCAAAGTGGTACCAACTATGGCTTGGGGTTGAATTGGATCTTGGATCAAATCCAAGATCCAAATGATGTTTTTGCTTCAAAAACTCTTCACCATATTGGGTTTCTAAATTGAAGAAAAAAAGAAAACTACCTTGAATACCCCATACACCCTCTAGTGCCGCAAAATAATCCTACAGGGCACTAGAACTATCCGGTTCCGTAGAATCCGGCACCTAAAAAAATAATAATAAAAACAAATTTAATGTGATTCCATAAAATGACAAAATGGAATCAAAACATAAAATTACAATCTCTGAGAAAAATACAAAATATCTCAGATATTGTAACACAATAATAAAAATGGATGTGGGTACGTGGAGATCGAATTGAACCCATATGGTCCTGCTTGATTGGATCTGCCATGTATCGCATGCTCGATCGGATCTTGGGATTTATATTTTTATCTAATTCGTCTTCAAAGCTCGGATCTTTAGGATGCTCTACATCATTCCCCCCTAGGTCGAAAGGTTTCGTTCTCAGAGCCTTGTTCTTCTCATGCGAAGCTCCATAATTCTTGCAAAGATTCAAAATAAAATCAATGCAGAGTCTGTCCACGAGAAAAATAAATGTACTATGCAATGTAGACAACATCAGATATATATTTAAACCATTATGCATGCTCGGCAAATATTGTAAATTGCTATCAGATATTAACACATTAACATTTTTATCATACAAGGCAAACATACTTGGGTTTTTACTCAAATATTCATATGGATTCTCACAAATATTTATGGTTTGACTAAAAACATGCAAATTAACATTACTTGCATAATCTAATTCAGACGAATTAGATTAAAACACAAAATTTTTCAAGACTTGATATTTAATAATTTGACCATATATCAGGGCTCTAACGATTGCAACAAAATTCAGATCAGACACAGATAAAAATTGTCTATCTATCATGCTAATCACAATATCAAACTTCGCACACAGAGTTTTGCTATTATAAGACAACTTATTTTAAAAATAAGAAACATAATATAATAATAGAGCAAAATTACTATCTGAATTTATCAAAGATACAGAAGTATGATTATCAACAAAATCTTGATGGTCACAAAAAAAATTTAGAGTTTTCATGTTTGCCATTTCCAATGTATTTATCTTAGAATTTTTGAATAAGTCAATAAGAGACATTTCATTTTGAGCTTCTAAATTTTCAATTCCTAAAAGCTCTTTATTACACATCTCGATCGAATTTTCAATACTATGATAAGGCTTTTCAATTTTGATATTTTTATCAAAGATGAATTCACTAATGAGACTTGACGGATCAATGTTGACAATCATGTCAAACGCTTCTCGAGGCAAAATCATATCTTCTATAGTCTCATAAAATTTCTTGTTGACCGGATCGTCAAGACTAACATAGGATTGGTCTTCTAGAGGTTTTATTTCCTAAAATGATGAGATGTGGGGCTCATACATCGTTTCTAACACTGATTCAGTAATAAATCCATGCATAGGAACATCCTTAATTTCAAGTGAGGGTTCCTTATCAATTTCATTAGACAACGCATCAAACACTATATCAAGGATAGGTTCCTCTTCATTCTCCTCATCGAATATCGGGTCACCTACAATTTCACGAAAAGGCTCCTGAGGAGAATCCTTTATGAAAATGATGTGAGTGTGACTGATTTCATCACACTAGGATAATTTTTCGCGATGCAAATCAATTTTAAAATTGCCTTTTATGACCTTTTGGATTTTCGAAGATTCTAAGTCATAAAAATGAAATTTTCTTTATCCTCACAACTCACATACGAGGTTTCCTCTAACCTGACTCTAGCATTAATATTCTTGAATAAGGTGGGGTTAGGTCAGGGATTAAAAGATGAGACGACCGTACAAGGGCCCTGCCTTGATTCTCTATGCGAAGAATTCACATAATTGGACGTCAGATTTGGAATATGAGACTCCCAATTGGATCTTCTCGGTGGATCCCTCTGTCTACACAAAGACGAATACTGATGTGGGTCAAACCCACAAATAGAATTGGACTTCCAAGATTGGAGCAGATCAGGTCTGTGACGACGATCTTCCTCTAACTCCAGTTTACAAAGTCTAGATTTTATCCTTGTCATCCGAGTTTTTCAGCAAGCAATTGACTATGCAAAAACCTCATTTTCTTATCCCGTTCTAACTCAAATTCATAATGAGAGTCATAAGGAAGTGTTATACGCATTCCTCGAGAAACACATTGACTTGGCTTGAATGACTTCTTTTGCACCTTGGTAAAATCTTATATTTTATGACAAAGAACATCGATTTGATGCCGCAAGGTTTGAGTTCCATCCCTAAGGTCGCGAATGTCCTTTTCAAGGATATACTAGCTTTGACCCTTATATCCGATTCGCTCAGACATGGCACATGGATTGTAAAAAAAACTGACCTTCCCACTACACCAGGGATTGTGTCGGATTGAGAAATCTGGCAAACCTCGCTCTGATACCAAATGATGTGGACTCAGTACACACCGATTGTGATCATCGCAAAATTCTTCCTCTTTGGTTTCTTTCTCTCTCTTCCTTCTCTTTTCCTTTCTAATCTCTATTTCTCCTTTTTGAAGGGAGAAATAAAAGACAGAAAAGAAGAGAGAAGAGAAAAGAAAGAAGAGAGAGAGAGGAATTCTTTTGCGGGGTCTCACTTGACCTTAATTTTTGAAAATATTTAAGAAAATAACTCGCCTCCATTTTTGAAATATTTGCGGGAAAAAATGGGAGACAGGATTCGCTCGTCGGTACGAGGTTCAACCATTCTTGGCGCCTTTACCAGAGGTAATCGAACCAAGGGTCGAATTCATGCCCTTTTGCTTTGCTAAAAGATTATCTAAGAATTTATTCTAAGTCTAAATGCATAAAGAATCATGCTTGTGCAATGCAAGGATGTATGCTCTTTTGAAAAGAATGATTTTGGAAATCTGAGTTTTTCCAAGTGAAAATATAATGACGGAATGAAGAAATGATTTGGAATAATTGATTTTAACTTATAACTTAAGATAGATCAGGAAAGATGTTTAAAGTTCTAAGTCTTTGAAAAAATCAAATTTTGGGGGAAAAATAAATCTGGACTTTGAAAAAATTGATTTGAAGCTGAGATAAAAGCAAAGTCAGAAATGGGCTTTGAATTTTGAATTTTGAACTTTGAACTTAAATTTAGGAGGCGAGATGAAATTTGAAATGGAATGAAATTCCAATTTTGAAATTCAAAATCAGGATGGGGCTTGAGAAATCCAGATTGAGTTTGAAAAATAGAATTGGTTTTAAGAGATCTGGGATATGAAAAATGGAATTGGTTTTTGGAATTTGGGAATCAAGATAAACTTGGATTTGAAATCTAGAATTGGAAATGGAATTGGGTTTGAAACCTGGGATCCAAAACAGAATTTGAATCCAAAGTCTAAATCCTAAATGGAATTTGGATCTGAAGTCTGAGATCCAAGATGGAGTTGAATTCTAGGATCCTAATGGAATTGGATCCGGAGTCTTGGATCCAAAATGAAGTTGAATTCTAGGATCCAAAATGGAATTTGGATTTGAAAATCTGGATCCCTAAATGGAGTTGAATTCTAATTTTAGAATTGGATTTTGAAGTTTAAATTTAGAAGATGAATCGAGAATTTCAAAGTTAAATTGAACTTTGAAATTGGATTCTGAGATTGCTGAATTGAATTTGAATTTGGTTTTGATTTGGAAGTTAAATTTTGAATATAGAAATGAAATTCAAAGTCAAATTGGACTTTTGAATTTAGAGTTAGGATCTGAAGATGGTATTTGAATTTTACAAGAGTTTAAAAATTGATTTGAGAAGTGAATAAGATATCTGAAGGAAATCACTTGGATTTTTTAAAAAAGAATTTTGAAAATATGATGCAATTCTATCCTAAATGATGAATGAATTAAAAGAATTTTGAAATTGGATTTGAAAATCTTATTTCATTCTTTCAGTGAATTAAAATAAGATTGAAGATATGATACATCCCTGACTATGGTCATTGAATGTATCATATAATATTCATATTGAAATTCAGATGAAGAATAAAACACATTTTTGGTGCTTTTATAGAGTTTAAAATGAAATTAACTCTCATTATATCCTGACTATGGCCATTGATATATATATTGAGTTAATTTTAATTTAAACCCTGATAAAAGAAGAAAATATTTAAAAATATGATGATTTTTGAAGAGGGATCCTGTGTGGATCCGGTGTGATTCCATAAAAGATGAAAACCCTAAGTTTTGTTCACATCCTGAATATGGCCATTGATGTGAATCATCAACTTAGGATTTAATTACCTCTTATAAAATGGTGCACGTGCCATTCGTGTTTTCATTTGTGAAATTATTGTGATAAAAGAGGAAAATGATATGAAAATAAGCACTTCTAGAAATATGCATGTTTATACATTCTAATCTAATGCAAGAAATGAAAATTTATTATCATCTAAGTATTGCAACCTGGAAAACAGAATTTAATTTACAATTTCTAAGCTAAGAAACAAAATGATATTTTTCATATGTTTTCCTGCAAAAGATGAGTTAGTACATGATATATATAGTAAGTATTATATGACTAAAAATACAATTGATGAAATACATAGGTATGCCAATGAAAATCTGAGGTAAATGTCAAAACCTAAGGCAAATGTTGTTGCAAAAAGATAGTGGAAGAGGCTGCAGATGAACATGACTATGGAAATTGTGATCATCGCAAAATTTTTCCTCTCTCGTATCTTTCTCTCTCTTCCTTCTTATTTCCTTTTCTAACCTCTATTTTTCTCCTTTTTGAAGGGAGGAAAAATAAAAGAAAGAAAAGAGAAAGAGAAGAGAAAAAGAAAGAAGGAAAAAGAGAAGAGGAACTCTTTTGCGCGGTCTAACTTGACCTTGATTTGAAAAAATATTTAGAAATTTAACTTGCCTCCATTTTTTTTAAATATTGCGGGAAAATGGAGAGACGGGATTCGCTCGTCGGTACGAGGTTCGACCGTTCCTGGCGCCTTTACCAGGGGTAATCAAACCAAGGATCGAATCTATGCCTATTGCTTTGCCTATAATCTAAGAATTTATTCTAACTCTAAATGCACAAAGAATCATGCTTATGCAATGCAATGATGTATGCTCCTTTTGAAAGATGTTTTGAAAATTTCCAAGTATTCTGAGATGAACTTGGTAAAAGAGTGAAAAAGATGATTGATTTTGACTTAGAACTTGAGATAGATCAGAGAATTTCTAAGTCATTGAAGTAAATCATAGTTGGAAGAATAAATCTTTGATTTTGAGAAAGAATGATTTAAAGCTTTGAAAATGAAGTTTCAAAGTCGGAAATGGACTTTGAATTTTGAACTTAATTTTAGGAAAGGAAATGAATACTTGGGATGGAATTGAATTTGAAGTTTGAAATTTAGAATGAACTGAGAAAATCAAATGGTATTTAAGAATAGAAATGAATTTAAGAGATTCAGATTAGATCTGAAAATGGAATCGAAATCTAGAATTGGAATTGGATTCCGGATCCTAAACAGAATGAGATCCGAGATTTAGAGTCCAAGATGGACTCAGGTTCTAGATCTTAAAATGGAGTGGATCTGAAGTCTGAGATCCAAATGTAGAATTGGGTTCTGGATCCTAGAATGGATTTTGATCTGAAGTCTAAGATCCAAAAGAAAATGGAATTGGATCTTAAAATGGATTTAAGATTTGGGATCTGAGATCCGATGTAAAATTGGGCTCTGGATCCTAAGATGGATTTGGATCTGAAGTCTGAGATCCAAAGTGTGATTAAATTCTAGACCCCAAAATGGATTCGGATCTGAAGTCTGAGATCCAAGAAGTGAAATTGGATCTGAAGTCTGAGATCCAAAGTTGAATTGGACTCTGGACCCTAAGATGGAATTGGATCTGAAGTCTAAGATCCGAAGTGAAGTTGGATTCTGGATCCTAAGATGGAATTGGATCTGAAGTCTAAGATCCAAAGTGAAGTTGGATTCTGGATCCTAAGACGGATTTGGATCTGAAAAAAGTAGAATTGGATTCTAGATCCTAAGTGGATTTGGATCTGAAAAAAGTAGATCCAAAAGTAGAATTGTATTTAGAAGACTGGATCCAAGTTGATCTGATTTTGGATTTGGAATTTCCAAACTTGATTTGAGAATTTGAATTTTGAAAACGAATTTCAAAGTCAAAATTTGGACTTTGAAGCTTGAATCTGGAATTTAGAAGATGAATCCATATTTCCAATTTTGAATTGAATTTAGAAAATGAAATTTAGGAATTGAATCTTGAAATATACAAATGAATTTCAAAGTCAAGTTAGACTTTGGATTTGAATTTTGAATTTTGAATTTTGAATTTGAAATTTTAGAAGATGAAGAGAATCTCAAAGTTAAATTGAATTTTGGATTTGATTTGGAGTTTTTGAATATAAATGAATTTGGAATTTCAAAGTCAAATTGAACTTTGAACTTTGATTTGAATTAGAATTTTGAATTTTGGATATACAAATAAATTTCAAAGTCAGATTGGACTTTGAATTTAGAATAAAGAGTTGAAAATTGATTTGAGAAGTGAAGAATACGTCTGAAGGAAATCACTTGGATTTTATGAAAAAGAATCTTGAAAATATGATGCAATTTTATCCTATATGATGAATGGATTTAAAGAATTTTGAAATTGGATTTTGAAAAGCTATTCCATTCTTCAAATGAATTAAAACAAGATTGAAGATATAATACATCCTTGACTATGGTCATTGAATGTATTATATAATAATCTATATTTAAATTCAGGTGAAGAATGAAACATATTTTGTACTTTTATAGAGTTTAAAATGAAATTAACTCTCAATATACCCTGACTATGGCCATTGGTATATATTTTGAACTAATTTTAAGTTAAACTCTAATAAAAGAAGAAAATATTTGAAAATATGATGATTTTTAAAGAGGATCCAGTGTTATTTTATAAAAGATAAAAATACTAAGTCTTATTTACATACCGACTATGGCCGTTGATGTAAATCATCAACTTAGGATTAGTTTACCTCTTACGAAATGGTGCACGTGCCATTCGTGTTGCCATTTGTGAGAATTTGAGAAATAAAAAGCAAAATGCATGAAAAACAAGTAATTCATGATATTTACGATGCTCATTCATTCTATCTAAAACAGGAAAGATAAATTCTCATTCAAAATCTAACTATTACAACATGTACAATCGAATTTACAACTCCAAGTCATGATATTTTCCATATATTCCCTGCAAAACAACTGGGTTAATATGAAAAATGGAAGAAAAGTGCACATGGATGTCAATGGAAAAAGTGCTCACATGTCAAAGTATTAAGGTTCAAATTTGTGGAAAAGATGAAATTGATATGTATTTGTATACATATGAACGTGCATATATATATATATATATATATATATATATATATATATATATATATATATATATATATATATATATATATATATATATATGTATATCTACATATATATATATATATAAATGAAATGGTGAATGTGAGGATTGATTGTAACATGTGACAGATATGGGCCAGTCATCTTCAATGCAACTGCTACTGATTGAACCAACCACTACTGAATTCTATAATGAAATGGTTACTGGAAAACCAAAAGAAAACAAGGGCCAAAATTTGCTCATCATGGAGATAATCCAAGCTAGCCAGATACTTGTGTTCATTTCGCAGTATTTCCAATCCATGCACGAGTTTGAGACCTATGGGCACTGAGATTATTTGCAATTTAGAAAAGGCAGATGTGATGCCCCAGTGGATGAAACCATAGATGATCTTGGCTGAGTTTGTTGGACATGTTGCTGAGTCAAATACTGGCTTTGAACATGGTGCTGGCTTATAGTAGGAGGTGCTGAATATGACAATCAATGGCAAGGCAGGGCTATAAGGTGCTATAAATAACAATTGTGCTGGGCATACTATAGTGAAGTGTTGGTGTAGTTGCAGGGTGCTAATATATAGTATGATGAAGGATGTTGTACATGAAGCATGTGCAAGTATATAGGTGCAACCCAATGTGGAAGGGTTGTGATGCAACAAGACACAGGAATTCGCTGGATATGCTGTAAAAAGGCTGTGAACAGGAGGAGATTAGGTGCTGCAATGAATGGCATTACAGGCAAGTAATCCCACTGTGGGAGTGGAATGCCATGCTCACAAGGGTAAAACTGTGGCTTTAAAAAGGGTGTGTGAAGTTTGGGCGGCCTAGCTGTGTAGTGAAGTGGATAGTATGTTGTGGTGAACCACTGTAACAGGTTGTAGGTGCTGTGTATCTACAACGAAAAATTGTAACACAGAAAATGTAATGAATGGTAGGCTGTGATAATGCTGGAGCCAATATGGGACTCGTGCAACAGGCAATAATGGTAAGGTGTAGGTGGAAATGTTGTGGAATTACAGCAACCGTGGACATAACAGAGTAAGGATGCTATAGGTTACGACATGGAGGTAGAGTGAAAGACGCAGCAAGGTGCTGCTGTAAGTAGTGGTTGAGGTGCATAGGTGCTGTGGAGGTAGATGAGATATACAGAAAATTTTAGCAAGAAGAAAGGAGATGGAAACGTGCTGTGTAAAGTGGCTGAAAGTGGGTACTATGAAAAACAATATATGACATCAAATGGTATACAGTGGGTGGTGAGCATGGCATGCATAGCAGTAGTGAAGGTATATGACAGTTTGTGAAAGTACTAAATAATAAAAAAAAAATAAGCTAGAGAGGATGATGGTGAATTAGCTGCTGCAGAAATGCTGGAGATAACAAAGTTCGTTGTTCAACGTAACTCCGAAGGACTTCAAGCCAACTTCAGTAGCAAGTTTTTGCTGCTCGAAAGTCAATTATCACCATCTCCTGTTTTGCTTTGGTGATTGCATTCTATCCATATCTAGGATGTTTTTACGTTATTTCACTTATGTTGTTTACATTCTTTCAGCAAATGAACATGGAGGAGCCCACCATACTACCTTCAAAATAAGCTTAAATACATTAACTTCAATCAGATCTTCCCAGCATTCGTTACTTTATCCAAACATCTTCAGAGTTTCTAAACTTAACAACCCAGCCACCTTTTCAGTCAACAGTTGTAAACACCCCAAATTTTCACTCACTTCTTGACATTGCCGTCAATCGGCACATTTCAGTTCTCCGGAAGCAATAAAGGGCAAAATGGTCATTTTCCAAGATTGAACATTGCAGAAAGTCCTAAATTTCACTCTTGAGCCTCAAAATTTCTATATTTAGGTTCAGAGACATCTTCAAATTGCAAAACTTCAAAATCATCTTTCTGGACAAAAAGTTAGAATTTCCAAGTTCAAGCTCAGAGTGACATTTCATAGAACATGTCTGTGCATAGCATTGCATCATTTCACTGCATAGCATGTCAGTTTGAGATCCAGAACTTCTGATTTTCCAAATTGTCAATCCAGATTTTATTTTTAAACTTTTCAAAATTGATTTTTAAAACCCTGGAATTTTAAAATTGCCAATCTTTCCCATTTTACCCCCAGGACTTTGAATTACAAAAATTTTCCTCAAGAAAACAATCTGGATATTTGGATATTGATTTTAAAGATTTTATCTCAAAACTTTTTGCAAAAGATTTTAAATCTCCTTACATTTACTTTATCCATATTTTTCTCTGAAAAACCAATTTTTCCAAATTCTTGAAAACAAATAATGTTTTATTTCGTATCTTCAAATAAACGGAGTGGGACCCGCCTTTGAACTAGCACCATACTCAGATTCCCAGGTAAGTATCTTATTCTCAAGTGGGATCCACCCGAAGTTCATACCAATTTGCGAATTTTTCTCAATATTTATTTATTTATTTTGTTTAGTTAGCGGGCCCAAACACATGTGGCACCCCATTTGAAAATAAAAGATTTTATAAAACAAAATAAAGCTTTATTTTCAAAAGGATTTTAAAAGAGGGTTGAGGTGGCATTTCCATAAAAGCCTCTCATTTTTTTTTTATTTGTTTAAATAAAATTTCTTTTTTTTTAGAAGGAGGCAGCCTTAAATGGCACAGCCCAACTTCCAAAAAAATAAAAATTTCATTTTACCTAAAACTTAGGTAAATGAAATGAAAATTTTGAAAAAATCACAAGATGCGCCTTTTTTAAAACGGTAGCATTAAGTTTCAATTTGAAAAAAAATTCAAAAATTTTAACGGAACCACATAAATGAAATGGCTGCGTTTTTTTGTTTCCAGGGGCTGAAAGTTTTAAGAAGGGTAGCCATTAGCCGATAGAGAAAAGGGGGGGGAAGCCTGGCCGATTAATGGCTTTTTTTCTGTTTTGCAGGTGGGAATTCTCAGCGTGGAGCCAGTTGCACCTCCAATAGCAGCTGAAGATCACCTTCTTCAGTCCAGCTACCTCCCATTTGCCTTCAATCCATCAGCAGCAAAAAAATTCCCGCTGCCCCTTTTTGCCTTCAGCTCAATAGCAGGAGGTCCAGCCAAGGTGTGGACCTCTGCTTCAGCCACCGCCCAGCCCACGGTTGCTGCCCCTTTCCTTCAACCCACCAGCAAGTAAGAGACCCAGCCGGTGATTCCTGCATCCAGCGTGAACTCCAGCAGCTGCCGGACAGGCCCATCTTCAACCCCAAACACAGGAGAGACACCATCGGGCTCCATCTTCACCTTTCTTCAACCCCAGCCACAGGCTGCAATCATTTTTCAACCACAGGGCATCTCCAGTAGCTGTCGCCCATATTCTTCTTCAGCCCAACCGCAGGGCATCTCAGCAGCCTCCTACCCATTCCCTTTAGCACAACAGCAGAGGATAGGTCCTCACTTGCTGGCTGCAAATCCATTTGGTGCAGAGGAGACAGTGAGCTTCTTACCCATTTCCTTCAGCCCACTTTCCTCCAGCCCCACGTTGTCATCCAATCCAGCCCATTCACAAGTCCAACCCAACGTTACAGCCCAGCCCACGTGATCACCTTTCTTCAGCCACAGCCCAAAGGCTGCTGCTCAGCCCTTCTTCAGCCCAGCCATAGAAAACCAATCCTTTTGCCGCTCTCTGCAGGTCGTTTGAAACAGGGGAATTACAAGGGTATTTATACAGCTAATAACTTTGATTGATTCTGAAAATCTGAGTTGTAACATTACTGTAATTCAGCTGGTTGTCATTTTTTTTTTTTTATAACATGCTGTCAGCTTCATTATGTTCCAGTTTTATACAATTGAATCTAGCATTGGTAGAGCTTGTCTTATAAACTTAAGTGGTGGAAGTTCAGGTGATGTGATTAGTGGTATTATAGCAAACCATTGGAAATATCTGTAGGTGATACTGGTAGTTCCTGTGTTTAGTATATTTCAGAAATTTTTTTTTTACTACCTGCAGCTTGTCTATTGCTATAGTTTTATTTTTTTTTTTTTTTATCTTATTTGATTTCCTGTATGTTTTTGTACATATTCATAGCAGATTGAATGTATTTCACAATGTATCATTTGTATAGCTACTTGCATCCTCTTATAAACTCATCCAGTTTGCTGTTTCCCTTTAGCATCTGCAAACTAACACACTCTGCATTGCTGAAATCAAATTTTTTTTTACCAGCAATTGATTCTGTTCTGCAAGATGGTTTTATTTTGATATGAGAGGTCTCTGATGATATGTAATTCTTAATCTTATTTTCAGTTGTCATATCATTAGTACATACAATTTAGCTTCCTAATTTCAGCCTGCCCCTTTGAATGTTGTTGATCGTGATCCCCTCAATCATGTGACTGCATGTAAAAAGCTTTTCGTTGAGTTCATTTGTTTGTTCCATCTGTATTATGGATGAATATGTTTTTCAGATGGAATTGTTCTATATTTTAAACTTCCAAGGATCATATACTAGCCTTCAATGAGCAACCGTAATCATTGGTGGCATTTTGCTTTGTCTGCTTCAGCTCCTTCCTTCCTATTGATTTTGCAACATCTTATGTCATATACCCATCATTTTTTTCTGCAGATGTGCAGTTTTGACAATCGGCTATGTTCATGAACGGATATATCCATATCCGTTCATGATCTCTATATCCTCTTTTGCACGCTTCTTTATTCATATATAGAGAAGCTCTATACCCAATTTTGTTGCGAAATATGTTGTAATTTGGGAAATATGACTGTGTAAAATCCCTTACAGAAAATGTATATACATATATTTTCTGGTTTTACCCATTATGTGGAATTTCCATCAAACATATATGTCTTCTCATTATACGTATATATACATCTATATATATGTATATCCATTGTATATCTATCTATATGTATACGTGTATATGTATATATGGAGATATATATGTATATATATATATGTATAGATATACTTATATATCTATATATCCCTTCATGAGTATTTGCTATTACATGTATTTTTCTTTTCTCTTACTCTTGTAAATATATCATCATTTGATTCATGAGCTTGATGTTCAAATTCCTGTTTTATGAAGTTATGTTGGAACACCATCATTTGATTTAGGAGATTTTGTCTAGCTTGTTGTAAACTCCCTGTTTTATGAAGCTATGGCTGGAACATCACCCTTGGTTTTATGAAATTTTGCTTAGCTTAGTGCTAAATTCTTGCTTGCTATATCACCCCATTTGCAGCACCAATTCTGCATATTATTTCATCATTTTCCATGACATTTTCACCTATTCACCAAGCTTTTCATCTCCTTTTCATGATATCCTTGAAATAGCCCATGATGCTTCCACAACCCATTTCCTGCACATATTCATTTTCTGCTGTAAGTGTGCAGTTTTGATATTTGGCCATATTCATGAACGGATATCTCTATATCCAATCGTGATCTCCCAACCATCTTTTGCAAGCGTGATTGCTGATATATAGAGAAGTTCTATACCCATTTTTATTGAAAATTACCTTGTAGTTTGGGAAATACGGCTGTGCGAAATCACCTACAGAAACTGTATATACCTGTAATTTCTGGTTTTACTTATTATATGTAATTTCCATTAGTATGTACATATTTTCTCATTATATGTATATATATATATATCTATATATATATGTATATCTATATATATTTATCTATACGTATATATGTATATATATATGTATATATATATATACATAGATATATACTTATGTATATATATATATATCTTCATGTGCTCTTATTTCCATGTATGAACATCCATATAATTTCTCATATAGTTATATCTCCATTGTTACATTACATTTAACACCTATGTTAGCATTTTGATATGTCTCTTCGTTGTATATATTATATATATATGTCAATTTCCTTGTTTATTTTGTACTAACTCTCATTTTGCAGAAAAATCTAGAAGATGCTGATTCCTTGGCTCCATTTCAATTTTCTTTTACTTTATGTTATGCAATGTAACAATCCAATGTAAACTTTGGAATAAGATTTACTTTTACTGCTTAGATTAGGCCGCATCTTATATAGTTTGATTTCAATAATATCCTGATTCTTTGATGCATAAATCTCAAATTTTCAAAATGCACCGTGGATGAACACGAATGGCACGCACACCAACTCTTAGAGAGTTGATGAACTCGGTGGAGTCCATATTTACAGCCCTAGTCGGAATATGGACGAGACCCAGATCCATCATCTTTCTACCAGTCACACTGAGCCTACACTCTTAGGCTATCTTGAAAATGCACCTCATATTTCCAATGTTTTCAAAATATTGTGAATTAACTCAAATAAACCCTGAATATATTCATGGCCACAGTCAGAATATATGAAGGATTTACTTTGGCTTAATCCACGTTTTCCAATAAAATTTTCAGAAATCTTTTCAAAAGTGCATTTATTCATTCATATCATCTGCATCATTTGTTTTTCTCATGATTTTCTCAAAAGATTTTCACTTCATGGAATCGATTTTCTCAAGAAACTATGATGATATTCGAAGTTGGATTTTCCAAAATCAAAGTTTTTCCTATGATTTTCCTTGGAATGTTATTTTCTTAAGATTCTTTTCAAAAGGAATTTCTCATCTTTCTCAAAAATCAAAGTTGATTTTCAGACATTTCAAAGACAAGATTCTCAGGATTTCAATTTCCTAAGTTCTAAATTTCCTTCTCCAATGAATCTTTCCTATAAATTTCCTATCATTTTCTTAAGAAAATTCTCAAAGTCTGCATTTTCTCAACAAGTGTTTTCCTTTTCAAAAGTTCATATTTTCTCAAGAATTCTTAAAATTTTCCTGAGATTCTCATTTTTCTAAGTCTTTATAAACTTTCTCAAAATTTTCCTGAGATTCTTATTTCCTCATGGTTTTTCAAGTCTTTCTAAGCTTTCTTAATATTTTCCTGAGATTCTTATTTCTTCATGGTTTTCCAAGTCTTTCTAAGCTCTCTCAAAATTTTCCTGAGATTCCCATTTCTTCATAATTTTTCAAAGCTGATAAATTTTCTCAAGATTTTCCTGAGATTCTCATTTCTTCATGATTTTCCAGATCTTTATAAAATTTCTCAAGATTTTCTCGAGATTCTCATTTCTTCATGATTTTCCAAGTCCTTATAAACTTTCTCAAGATTTTCTCGAGATCCTCACTTCTTCAAGATTTTCTAAGTCTTTATAAATTCTCTCAAGATTTTCTTGAAATTCTCATCTCTTCAAGATTTTCTAAGTCTTTATAAACTTTCCTGAGATTTTCAAACCTTCTTCGCCTGAGTTTCCTGAGAGATTAATTTCCATATTTTTCTGAGAAATGCTTTTCAACTCCAAATACTTTCTAAGCATACATCATAGTTTTCCAACTTATATTTTACCAAATCTCATAGCACATGCCTGAATTCTATGTGCATTTAGGATAGAACACAATTTCGATAATTTCACTAAGTTAAGCACAATTTTAGTCCTTGGTTCGATTACCCCTGTTAAAGGCGGCAGGAACGGTCGAACCTCGTACCGACAGGTCGAGCCCCATCCCATGGATTTTCCCGCAATTTTCAAAACGGAGGCGAGTATTTCAAAACAATTTCCAAAATCCGGTCAAGTTTGAATCGCGAAAGCATTTCCCTCTCTCTTCCGCAAGGAAGGGAAGACGGGAAAAATTTTTGCGACGATAACAACAGTATAAGCATATGATAAATGACATAATGCAATTGCAATAAAAAAATAACTATGGTGCATGAGCAATTCTGCAAGGAGATTGCTGAGAAGAGATATAGAATATACAGTTGCAGGGGACCACACTGGAGGTAACATGCTGAGTAAAATCAAGCAAAGTTATACAGATGATGATATAGATGTTTAATTGAGTAAACCTGATGCAAAACAAGAAATTCAAATCAAAACAAGAATCAAAGTTCAGGACCAAAAAAAAAAAAAGAATCACAAAGAGATAAAACAAGAATAAAAAAAAATAAAATGACTATCAAAAGATGAAAAATAAGAAGCTGAGCTTTCGGAAATGTTACTGAACCATCCATCAATGGTCGCAAATGAACCCAGCTGCTGAAAAAAAAAATGAATCTCTGAACTTACAGACAAAATCGAATCCTAATTTTCCTTGATTGCCATAAGCGCTGGTGGCTGTCTGATAACCAGTGACGCAGAAAAAAATTCTATTTTTGAGACGCAGAACCATATGTTAACGCTCTGTTCATGCACATCTTCTGCAATTTTTGTTAATAACTCACGAATATAGTCAGATGCAGATGAGAGAATAAAGGAATTTGATGTGTTCCCAATCACACGGCTATTTGCCAACATCCTCTGCTTCTCTTATTAAATCATCATTATTCCCAGGTAGCTGTGTCACTCTTATCAGGGTTGCATTTTACATTAACCTTGAGAAAATCAATGGTCCTTGAGTGCAAAGACCCTGACAAATGATTAAACACACTCAAGGACCTGATTATCTTCAGAATTTACTCAAATTCAGCAAACTGATTATCTTCTGAGTCCCTTTTATCTCCACAGCTAACGAATCTAACATCAGGTTTTGTTTATATATATATTTTTTTTGGTATCTGTCTACATCTCTTCTAGATGATTATAAACATTCGTTGCATCATCATGCCTTTGCCTCTCTTTTATCTTCTGTTTGGGACAGGGCAAGGGCATACCGATTGCTTTTGCGTCAAGGAAATCCAAGCACAAAAGATGAATATCACCATGCAAATAGCAGATAAAATGTAAGCAAAGCCTAATCTAATATTAGATCAGGTCAGACGTTTTACTCAAAAAAAAAAAAACAACAACAAATGGAATAGACCATAGCAAACCAGCACATTCCTGCAATATTATGGAAGCTTGATCAGAGAAATGGGAAATCAAGTAGACGTCATATGGTGAGACGAGAGGAGTGAAACACAGGAATGGAATCACAATGAATTCATAGAAACAGATGAATGACTATATATATATACAAATTGTTAGTGAATATGGATGAGATAAAACCAAACAGAGGGTAAACCATACGAACGATAGAAGTAACATTATACAAATATGAACACAGAATAAACTGCAGAAAAGGAAAAAAAAAATGAACTCACCTTAAAATCATGAGGATCAGGGAAATTGTCAAAAGTAAAAGAGTGTTGGAATTATTCTCTTGTTGTCGCATGTTTGTAAGTCGGATCTTGCCATGAGAAAACCGATATTACATGGATGCTTTTAATGAAAAAAAAAGGAAAAATCAAAAGTAAAACAGAGGGAGAAGGGAAAGAGTAAACCTGGATGGATCGATGATGCCATTGCGAGGCATCATCGATCGTCAATACATAGGGAACAATTTCAACAAAAAGAAAACATCGAACATCTACAAAATTTAGACATTGGAGTTTAAAACTGCAGATGATGGAGGAGAATATAAGGTAAATCAAGCTTTAAATATACGTTGAAATTAAAAGAAATTCATAAGAAAAGAGAAGAGAAAAGAAGGAAATAAAACAGAAATGAAAGGGGTTTCTTACCTTCGTTTTGGAGGAATCCTGAGGGAAGAAAGAAGAATCTTCTTCTGTGGAGGGGGAAGGAATACCAGGGGAAGAAGGGATTGAGTAGAAGAGAAAGATATGCATGGAAGGGTAGGAGATGGATCTTCTTCTCTCTCCTGTGTGCTCCCCTTTTAAAGAAGGAGAGGAGCATTCGAGAGAGGGGCTGTTGAAGATGAGAGGTTGAGGGAGAAGAGGTTGTTTGAAGATGGAGGGTCGGGCTGAGAGGGGAAGTGTGTGGGAAAGAGGCCGTTGCCTCTTTTCCAAATTTCCAAAAGAAGGCCCCCTTGAAAGAACTTTTGTAAAAAAAATGGTTCAAAAAGAGGTTTTTGGCAAAAATTCAATTTTTCAAGTTTTAAAACCATTTGCCTTCCTCAATTTTTTGATTTTTATATTGCTTTTCCATTTTTTTGTATTTTTGTAGTAGAAAACAAAGTTTTAAACACTAAATTTTTGTATTTTTCTAAGAAATATTTACAAAAGTATTTTTTTGAGAATTTTAGTCCATTTCAAGAGAATTTCTTCAGAAGAAGGGGTTTTTGACCCAGGTTTTGAGAAAATGTTCGAGTTTTGACACTCGAATCGAGAAATACAATGTGATGGATCCAAACGGATATCGAATGGACTGTTCAAGCTATTTAAAGGCTATTTTTGGTATTTTCTATAATTTTAATTTAAAATTTGAACAAGGAGACTCAGATTTGGATCTGGACAATGGATCCAGATCCAAAATCAATTTAAACATATGAAATGAATTTAATTTCAATAAAACTAGAGAAATGAACTGGAATTTAGATTTGAAATGACCCATTTGCTAAAAAAATGAATTTAGGGGCAAAAAGGGAATATTTAAAAGATTTTGAAAATTTTGGGGTGTTCACAGATGCCCCTCTTTGCTACTAAGCCGGTTGAAAGTCGAGCTTAGTGGCAAAGATAACACTCTAAATTTTGAAAGAAATGCCCCAGTCAGCAGATCTGAACTGGGTGTGGAAGAATTATGGCTTTTCAGGCTTAATACCTTATCCTGAATGGCTTTGGGAAGATGAAATCCTCGAAAATGATATGACTGAATAATAGAGATGAGGAAATTGTGATGGGACTTTGGGTGAAGATCCTGAAATGATGAAAGATAAGAATTTTGATCAAGTCTCATGGGTGAGACAAAATCCATTTTTCAGAGTGACTCATGTTTAGCCCTTAACCTGGATGGGACGCATATATCTCAACATAACCTGAATGGGGAAGGGAATATATGATGACCTTGATGGGACATTTTTGAGAAAACGCCTCATGAGATGAAGCTCAAGTAGGATTTTATTCCGGATGGATATACAAAGCATGGATTCCTTGATGGGAAGAGCCATGATGGGAGTGGAGGAAGAAACACCTCGTCGAAACGAGACTCAGGTTTAACCCAAACCTAAAAAAGGAAGATACCTCGAGGTACGAGGTTCAAGCTTAACCCTTAACCTAAAGGGGACGACCATACGGAATCCTCGAGTGAAAAAACCATGATGGGACCTTCAGAGTTTGGACGAACAAATCCGAAAGGGGTTTGTGAAAGGAGAAAATGGGGTTCCCTAAAGTTTTGAAAAAGGGATGAACTTGGACGTCTCATTGCTGAGACAAAATCAACTTTTGAATTTAATGACCTCTCGCAAGAAGTACAGGTTTTGACCCTTAACCTGAGTGGGAACAACCATACGGATTTCTCGAAACCGTGATGGGATAGGAAGAGATACTTCAGCTGGATAGGGTAACTCTTCTGGAAGATATAAACAATGCTAGGTTGTATCAAAATGGATATTGAATGCTTATTTCATTTTTAGAATATCTAGAAAATTTTGCCAATAAGATAAATTCATAGTTGACTTCAACGCTTGAAAATGTGTACGTGTGTGTAAAAGACATTCCTTTTTTACCTAGAGTATTTCCTCCAACAAGGTTAACTTCTCAGTTTTAAGAGTCAAATTCAAAATTTCAGCGCTGATGACTTTCTTCAAGGAGGCTATCCATTTTCCTGATATGAGAAGAGAAGAAATATTCTTAACTTCATAAAAACAAGTAGTGAAAGGATATTGATAAAAGAATTTTGCATAAGAGAAGATAACTTCTGGCAATTAAGGCAGTTTTATATCTAGGTGTTTTCCCATGATGATCTTTTGTACTCCTTTTGAGTCATTGGGCTTTTTGGGGCTTTTATATCATCCTTTATTTGGATGTGTCCTGACTTTTTCTCTCTTTTTCAGGGAAGGGTACGTCACAAACTCCTTCATCTCGGAGATGTTCTGATCCTTCTTTTTCTCAGGGATTATATATGATGGTATTGGCTCAAAGGTCTTTAGATGATAGCAGAAATCAAATATCATTTAGGGTTTGTCGGTAGGTCCATCACACTTGCCTTCATCTCGACAGTGATCTGAACTTTCCCTGGAAGAATTCTTCACAAACTCCTTCATCTCGGAGATGATCCAAATCTTCTTTGGCCCCGGGGGTCTGCTCGCCTATTCGTCTTCATCTTGACGACAATTGAGAGATTCCTTTTTGCATATATTTGATTGCAGCTTTAAAATGAAATGAGGAGACATGGATTTGAGTGGATTTCTTTTATGGCTTAAAATATTTCCACTGCCTGATTGCCAGATAGCCGTCTTTAAACATGCGCCGTAGCCATGATCAATATCGATTCGGTTCTGGCTTTTCAACGTCATCGAATATTTCTTTCGCCAATCATACCGAGGATATTTCTCTCATCCTTTTGGTTGATCAACAGGGAAACGATTTGAATTTTACCTCTTTTTCGCAAAAAGTTTCACCCTTTTGGAAAGAAATACTAGAAGTAATCAGAGGTGATTCTTTTGTGCATTTAAGAATATTGGAATCAACAAATACTTTTAGCAAATTGGCAAATTTTTCATGAATTCTTTGTGAAATAATCACTCAATATAGATTTTGATACGACCTTTAGTTGCAATTTATGATTTTGGACATTCTGACCAGTAAAACTGGAACCTTTCATTTAACGACTAGCGAAGTAGCTGGAACCTTTCATTTAATGACCAACGAAGTAGCTGGAACCTTTCATTTAACGACCAGCGAAGTAGCTGGAACATTTCATTTAATGACCAGCGAAGTAGCTGGGACATTTCATTTAATCATTTAACGACCAACGAAGTAGTTGGGACCTTTCATTTAATCATTTAACGACCGACGAAGTAGCTGGGACATTTCATTTAATCATTTACCGACCAGCGAAGTAGCTGGGACATTTCATTTAATCATTTACCGACCAACGAAGTAGCTGGGACTTTTCATTTAATCATTTACAGACCAGCGAAGTAGCAGGGACTTTTCATTTAATCATTTAGCGACCAACGAAGTAGCTGGGATATTTCATTTAACGACCAGCAAAGTAGCTGGGACATTTCATTTAATCATTTAACGACCAACGAAGTAGCTGGGATATTTCATTTAATCATTTACCGACCAGCGAAGTAGCTGGGATATTTCATTTAATCATTTAACGACCAACGAAGTAGCCAGAATATTTCATTTAATTATTTAACGACCAACGAAGTAGCTGGGACTTTTCATTTAATCAATTAACGACCAGCGAAGTAGTTGGGACTTTTCATTTAATCATTTAACGACCAGCGAAGTAGCTGGGACTTTTCATTTAATCATTTAACGACCAGCGAAGTAGCTGGGACTTTTCATTCAATGACCTTTGATTTAATGATTTGATCTAAGATTTGAAGATTTATGAAAGACAAACAGTACGAGGACTGAGCTTTGTGACTAAACTTGATCTTTAGATTTGAAAATTTTAGCAAAATAACCAGTGCGAACACCGGGTTTTTCCAACTGAGAGTCGGGAAAGAGACCGACATTCTTAAGATATTTAGAGATTGAAGCAGGAATGATTGCCGAGGTTTCAGGATTATCCCTTATCCTGAAGGGGAAATAGAAGATTTTATGAAGAGATAACCTGAGACTTGAATTTAGAATGGATATGACAAGATTTAGAATTTATGATCTATGATTTAGATGGACCAGGTATGCGGTCAAATTTTCAGGATTAAACCCTTATCCTGACGAGGAATATAGAAAAAATAAACTTTGAGAAGACAGAAGGATATAGAACTTTGAAAAAAATGTAGAACATTTGAGGAAATTGATTTATTTTTGTAAAAAGAATTCTCACACGTAGCATGGTCGCCCCTATGAGTGATCTCAGGATTATCCCTTATCCTGAATGGGAAAAAGAATAGAATTTGAAGAGAAATTGATATAAATTTAGAAATCAATAAAGATCGATAAAACTTGTATTTGCAAAAAGAATTCTCATAGGTAGCATTGTTGCCCCTACGAGAGGTCTCAGGATTATCCCTTATCCTGAATGGGAAAAGAATAGAATTTAAGAAAATGAAGGGAAATTGATATAAATTTAAAAAATCAACAAAGATTGACAAAACTTGTATTTACAAAAGAATGCTCATAGGTAGCGTTATTGCTCCTATGAGGGGTCTCAGGATTTTCCCTTATCCTGAATGGGAAAAAGAATGAAATTTATAAATTTATGAAAATTTTGTTTTTTGAAAAGAATGCTCACAGATAGCCTTGTTGCTTCTGTGAGGGGGTTTCAGGTTTATCCCTTATTCCTGAATGGGAAACAAAAATAGAATTTGAGGAAAATAAATGAAGAGAAATTGATGTAAATTTAGGAAAATCAATAAAGGTTGACGAAACTTGTATTTACAAAAGAATCCTTGTAGGTAGCATTATTGCTCCCACGAGGGGTTTCAGGATTATCCCTTATCCTGAATGGGAAAACCTCGGACAACGAGGGTCAGGTTTATCCCTTAACCTGAGGGGGAACACCTCGGACAACGAGGGTCAGGTTTTTCCCTTAACCTGAAAGGGGAAAAAAAGAATAAAATTTATAAAAATGGAGAAGAAGAAAAGAAATTTATTTGAGAATTTATTTTGGAAAAGAATTCTCACAGGTAGCACTGTTGCTCCTATGAGGGGTTTCAGGATTTTCCCTTATCCTGAATGGGAAGAAAAAGATAGAATTTAAGAAAATTTAAAGAAGGGAAATTGATATAAATCTAGAAAATCAATAAAGATTGGCAAAACTTGTATTTATAAAAGAATCCTCATAGGTAGCGTTATTGCTCCTACGAGGGGTTTCAGGATTTTCCCTTATCCTGAATGGGAACGCCTCGGACAACGAGGGTCAGGATTGTCCCTTATTCTGAATGGGAAACACCTCGGACAACGAGGGTCAGGTTTATCCCTTAACCTGAAAGGGTAACAAGATTTAGAAAATACCTCATGGGAAAGCGGCATCAGGTTTATCCCTTAACCTGAAAGGGAAAGAGAAGATTTGATAAAATTTAATAGAATTGAGGGAAAAACTTTGTAAACTTGAATAAAATGAATGAAACTGATAAAGATATCCAAATTAACTAAAAATTTATAAGATTTAAGAGAAAAAGGAGTTTTCTGATCCTGCCTGCCTATGGGATCTTGAAAATGTTTATTTAAAAGAGAAGTGAGAAATCATTTTGGGGGAAGAAAAATCCACCACAAGAAGAATGATTAGCGCAAGATCTGATCCTTTAAATCAAACATGAGAGATCATCATGAGGGTCAATTTTTGAAGGCAATGGTTTGAAATCTAATTTTTGAAAAAGAAGATTAACAACAGATCTGATTTCTAAAAATGACAGTTCGAAATTGATAATAAGATCAACTCAAAGGTTGATCTTTTGAACATAATGTTTTAAAAAACCAATCTTGAAAGATAAGACCAATACATGGGTTGATCTTTGAACATAATGATTTAAAATCAATACAAGGATTGATTTTTGAATGATTCGAAACCCATTTTGAAAGATTTAGACCAACACAAGGGTTGATCTTTGAATATAAAGATTTGAGATCAGTTTTGGAAGATAAGACCAACACAAGGATTGATCTTTGAATATAAAGGTTTAAAATCCATTTTGGAAGATAAGACCAACACAAGGGTTGATCTATAAAGATTTAAAATTCATTTTGGAAGATAATACCAACACAAGGGTTGATTTTTGAATATAAAGATTTTGAAATCCATTTTGAAAGATAAGACCAGCACAAGGGTTGATCTTTCAATGTAATGGTTCGAAAAACTTATTTTTGAAGATATGATCAACACGAGGGTTGCTTTTTGTCAAAGGTTAGTCCAAAGAATATTTGAACTCTTTGGTCATAACGAAGACTTTTTGAAATTTCATGATTTTTGAAAAAGCCCTCATAGGTAATATCATTTCTCTCATGAATGATGTCAGGATTGTCTCGCATTCTGAAAAGAACAGAAATTTAAATGCCCCAGTTTGGCAAAAGAAGGAAGCATTGGATATAAAAGATATAAAGGAAATTGACATTTCATTGATAAAGGTTTGATAACAAGACTGAGTATTTACAAGAACTTTTGAAAGAAAAGATTCATAAAAGACTGGGCTGCCTAGCCCCTACAAGACAACTGACAAAAAGAGACGAAAGCAAAAACTTTGGCTTTATCAATTCTTCGAGTGGTCCGGTAATGGTTCTGTCAGGACTGCTGGCTGCTTTTCTTCCTCGTCTTCTATCAGCTCACTTCTGTCAATGCAGTCTTGTATCATGTGCTTGAGGACGAAACAGTGCTCTGTGTCTTGCCCTGTTGCCCTATGGAACTTGCAGAATTGGTCCTTGAACTTTCCCAAGATTACGGGAGGATCCGCTACTTTAGGGAGTTTTATCATCCCGTGCTTCAAAAGGTAATTCATAATCACTTCTAAACTCCCAGATAACGGAGTGAAGACTCGATCTTTCTCCCACTTGATGTACTTGGGCTTCTCTTGAAGATCACCCTTTTGCTGAAGGCCGATTGGAAGCGGTTTATTATTGTTTTTAAAGGATCCCTCCTTCTGCCCCTTGTTCTGATCTACTCTCGGACCACTGCCACTGTTGTTCTTGTTTCCCTTGCTACTGCTGCCAAAATTATTGCAGGAGGTATCAACTGAATGAGCGAATTGCGCCTTTTTCTTCTGGTCTTGGACATTCTTGACCAGAGGCGTGCCCTCGTAAAATCCGCTTTCTATTCCTGCTTCGAGCCATTCGGCTCGCTCAATCAATTTGATGAAGGATTTCGTCGGGGAAGTGGCGATGAGGCTTCTTATGGGCTGAGAGAAATTGTTGAGGATCACCTGTAGTGCGTGCTCCTCTGGAATGGGTACCTTCATCTTATTACAGGTGCTTCTCCACCTGTGAATGAAATCACATGCTCTTTCATTCTCTCCTTGCTTCAGGTTGTAAAGATGATTTAATGTAGGTGAGGCTTCAGTGTTGAATAAGAAGCGCTCGATGAACAGATTTACTACCTTATCGAACTCTCTTAGTTTGATAGGATTCACGTGGTCAGCATACCACCTGGCTGCTACACCCTCCAGACTGCGGGGGAAGCAAATAAAGAACGCTCTGTTGTCTTTTCTGAAACGACTGCACTCTGCATAAAATGTGGCCAAGTGGGCTTTACGGTTGCCAGTCCTGTCAAATTTGAGAAACTTGCGAGGAAGATTCTCCAGGTTATCGTCCCCATCTAGACCATCATAAAAATCTTCGCCGGTGTAGGTCTGTTTGCCCTTACCCTTTGCTTGAATGTCTTTAATTGCTCGATTCATCTCCTTCATCTACTTGCTCATCAAGTCCTCTGCTGGAGCCCCAGACTTGGGTTTGTTGACGGATTCAGGCTCTTCTGCAGCTATCTTTATGGACTGCTTTGGAGGATTCTGTTTGTAGACGATCTGCTCTTCCTCTTCTGATTCTGCCTCGACGGACTCCGATTCTTCCGAAGTAGTGTCCGGCTGTACCTTCTTCCTGATGATTCTGACTTGCTTTTTTACAGGCTTCTTCCTCAGCTTGCTTTTAGGAACTGCCTCTTTCAGCTTGGCCTCGGCTTGCTCCGACATCATTCTCATCATCATCTTTTGGAACATATCATACATAGCGGGGTCAATGTCATCTTTCCTGTTCTGACTCTGTCCTCTGACTGATTTAGGAGAGCTTATCTCTTTCGCCTCACTGTCGCTGAGTTGAGGAACTATTTCTTTTCCCGCTCTTGTCGTAACCATTTTTCAGATATCAGTGCTCTCTCTGTAGAGGAAAATGGAGGTTTTTTAGACCGAAGAAACTTTTGGAGATGTTTTGACAAAAGGAAGGATTTAGTTTGAAATCTAAGAAATTGTATCCCATTACTAGGGATTGAATCACCACAACATTTGTGACAATTGCATTGTTTACTCTATGAGGGGGAGTAACCAACTAAAAACATGAGGAAAGATGCTTTAAAAAGGATATTTCTTGATGATAAGAGATTTTATTTATGAAAATATAAACAAGAATATAAAATCAGAAGAAAAATAAGAGAAAAAGACAAAATAAATGGTAAAGATTTAAAATTTTGAAGAACTTGCAGACAGGATCAGAAGAATTTTGAAGAAAAATTTTAGAAGAAGAAGAGAAAGAAAAATACACCTGGGTTTTTTAAAAATAAAGAGGAAATTTTAAAAAATATATACCCAGGGTTTTGGAAAATATAAGGAAGATATAGAATATCATATAATCATAGATATACGAACAAGGATGCGCAAACAGCACTCCCTAAAGCTGAATCTATATGCAATATTTGAAATGGCTAATAGGATCTTAATCGTAACTCTAAGATTTAGATCATCTGATTCTAATCAAGGTACGCCGATATACTCAAGTCGAAGCTCAAAGTACGTGGCATATAAAGATATCTCTTCGGTTCTAAGGTAATGGCTTCCCAACATCCTTGAGCACCTACCGATATACCTCGGACTATGGCCCTTAGGTACGTGGTAGAGGGGCGCGAACCCAAATAAGTGGTTCAGTTGTGAGGCTCTCTCCCGAACTATGGTTCAGTGAGACAGCCCAGCAACATGAAGACCGGGACAATATAGGTAGGGATGTTTTCAAAAACATGTTCAACATGCAATAAATCCAGAAGGCTCTAATGCAAGTCCTAAAGAGATAGATTTAAATAAAGAGAAGCATACACTTGCATACATTGTTTTGCATTCAATCCCTAAAATTGAGGAGAGTTGTATTTAAAACCTAAGTCTAATGTGAGCATGGAATAATCTCCTCAATATGGTCCTACCAAACCATACTTAGATCCTATATGCAATGATGTCAGCTTAGGACAGAGTCTAGGCTCCTAAGTTTTGCATGGAAATGAAGCTGGCATAGAAGAATAAAGACTTAGAAAATATTAAAGCAAAGCAAGGCATAATTCGACCAGACAGAGACGAGGTCCCATCACGGTCGCCAAAACTGTGATCATCGCAAAATTTTTCCTCTCTCGTATCTTTCTCTCTCTTCCTTCTCTTTTCCTTTTCTAACCTCTATTTTTCTCCTTTTTGAAGGGAGGAAAAATAAAAGAAAGAAAAGAGAAAGAGAAGAGAAAAAGAAAGAAGGAAAAAGAGAAGAGGAACTCTTTTGCACGGTCTCACTTGACCTTGATTTGAAAAAATATTTAGAAATTTAACTCGCCTCCATTTTTTTTAAAATATTGCGGGAAAATGGAGAGACGGGATTCGCTCATCGGTACGAGATTCGACTGTTCCTGGCGCCTTTACCAAGGGTAATCAAACCAATGATCGAATCTATGCCTTTTGCTTTGCCTATAATCTAAGAATTTATTCTAACTCTAAATGCACAAAGAATCATGCTTGTGCAATGCAATGATGTATGCTCCTTTTGAAAGATGTTTTGAAAATTTCCAAGTATTCTGAGATGAACTTGGTAAAAGAGTGAAAAAGATGATTGATTTTGACTTAGAACTTGAGATAGATTAGAGAATTTCTAAGTCTTTGAAGTAAATCATAGTTGGAAGAATAAATCTTTGATTTTGAGAAAGAATGATTTAAAGCTTTGAAAATGAAGTTTCAAAGTCGGAAATGGACTTTGAATTTTGAACTTAATTTTAGGAAAGGAAATGAATACTTGGGATGGAATTGAATTTGAAGTTTGAAATTTAGAATGAACTGAGAAAATCAAATGGTATTTAAGAATAGAAATGAATTTAAGAGATTCAGATTAGATCCGAAAATGGAATCGAAATCTAGAATTGGAATTGGATTCTGGATCCTAAACAGAATGAGATTCGAGATTTAGAATCCAAGATGGACTCGGGTTCTAGATCTTAAAATGGAGTGGATCTGAAGTCTGAGATCCAAATGTAGAATTGGGTTCTGGATCCTAGAATGGATTTTGATCTGAAGTCTAAGATCCAAAAAAAAATGGAATTGGATTTTAAAATGGATTTAAGATCTGGGATCTGAGATCCGATGTAAAATTGGGCTCTGGATCCTAAGATGGATTTGGATCTGAAGTCTGAGATCCAAAGTGTGATTAAATTCTAGACCCCAAAATGGATTCGGATCTGAAGTCTGAGATCCAAGAAGTGAAATTGGATCTGAAGTCTGAGATCCAAAGTTGAATTGGACTCTGGACCCTAAGATGGAATTGGATCTGAAGTCTAAGATCCGAAGTGAAGTTGGATTCTGGATCCTAAGATGGAATTGGATCTGAAGTCTAAGATCCAAAGTGAAGTTGGATTCTGGATCCTAAGACGGATTTGGATCTGAAGAAAGTAGAATTGGATTCTAGATCCTAAGTGGATTTGGATCTGAAAAAAGTAGATCCAAAAGTAGAATTGTATTTAGAAGACTGGATCCAAGTTGATCTGATTTTGGATTTGGAATTTCCAAACTTGATTTGAGAATTTGAATTTTGAAAACAAATTTCAAAGTCAAAATTTGGACTTTGAAGCTTGAATCTGGAATTTAGAAGATGAATCCATATTTCCAATTTTGAATTGAATTTAGAAAATGAAATTTAGGAATTGAATCTTGAAATATACAAATGAATTTCAAAGTCAAGTTAGACTTTGGATTTGAATTTTGAATTTGAAATTTTAGAAGATGAAGAGAATCTCAAAGTTAAATTGAATTTTGGATTTGATTTGGAGTTTTTGAATATAAATGAATTTGGAATTTCAAAGTCAAATTGAACTTTGAACTTTGATTTGAATTAGAATTTTGAATTTTGGGTATACAAATGAATTTCAAAGTCAGATTGGACTTTGAATTTAGAATAAAAAGTTGAAAATTGATTTGAGAAGTGAAGAATACGTCTGAAAGAAATCACTTGGATTTTATGAAAAAGAATCTTGAAAATATGATGCAATTCTATCCTATATGATGAATGGATTTAAAGAATTTTGAAATTGGATTTTGAAAAGCTATTCCATTCTTCAAATGAATTAAAAAAAGATTGAAGATATAATACATAGTTGACTATGGTCATTGAATGTATTATATAATAATCTATATTTAAATTCAGGTGAAGAATGAAACATATTTTGTGCTTTTATAGAGTTTAAAATGAAATTAACTCTCAATATTCTCTGACTATGGCCATTGGTATATATTTTGAGCTAATTTTAAGTTAAACTCTAATAAAAGAAGAAAATATTTGAAAATATGATGATTTTTAAAGAGGATCCAGTGTGGGTCTAGTGTTATTTTATAAAAGATAAAAATACTAAGTCTTGTTTACATCCTGACTATGGCCGTTGATGTAAATCATCAACTTAGGATTAGTTTACCTCTTACGAAATGGTGCACGTGCCATTCGTGTTGCCATTTGTGAGAATTTGAGAAATAAAAAGCAAAATGCATGAAAAACAAGTAATTCATGATATTTACGATGCTCATTCATTCTATCTAAAACAAGAAAGATAAATTCTCATTCAAAATCTAACTATTACAACATGTAGAATCGAATTTACAACTCCAAGTAATGATATTTTCCATATATTCCCTGCAAAACAACTGGGTTAATATGAAAAATGGAAAAAAAATGCACATGGATGTCAATGGAAAAAGTGCTCACATGTCAAAGTATTAAGGTTCAAATTTGTGGAAAAGATGAAATTGATATGTATTTGTATACATATGAACGTGCATATATATATATATATATATATATATATATATATATATATGTATATCTACATACATACAGGTATATATATATATATATATATATATATATATATATATATATATATATATAAATGAAATGGTGAATGTGAGGATTGATTGTAACATGTGACAGATATGGGCCAGTCATCTTCAATGCAACTGCTACTGATTGAACCAACCACTACTGAATTCTATAATGAAATGGTTACTAGAAAACCAAAAGAAAACAAGGGCCAAAATTTGCTCATCATGGAGATGATCCAAGCTAGCCAGATACTTGTGTTCATTTCGTAGTATTTCCAATCCATGCACGAGTTTGAGACCTATGGGCACTGAGATTATTTGCAATTTAGAAAAGGCAGATGTGATGCCCCAGTGGATGAAACCATAGATGATCTTGGCTGAGTTTGTTGGACATGTTGCTGAGTCAAATACTGGCTTTGAACATGGTGCTGGCTTATAGTATGACAATCAATGGCAAGGCAGGGCTATAAGGTGCTATAAATAACAATTGTGCTGGGCATACTATAGTGAAGTGTTGGTGTAGTTGCAGGGTGCTAATATATAGTATGATGAAGGATGCTGTACATGAAGCATGTGCAAGTATATAGGTGCAACCCAATGTGGAAGGGTTGTGATGCAACAAGACACAGGAATTCGCTGGATATGATGTAAAAAGGCTGTGTACAGGAGGAGATTAGGTGCTGCAATGAATGGCATTACAGGCAAGTAATCCCACTGTGGGAGTGGAATGCCATGCTGACAAGGGTAAAACTGTGGTTGTAAAAAGGGCGTGTGAATTTTCTGCGGCCTAGCTGTGTAGTGAAGTGGATAGTATGTTGTGGTGCACCACTGTAACAGGTTGTAGGTGCTGTGTATCTACAGCGAAAAATTGTAACACAGAAAATGTAATGAAGGGTAGGCTGTGATAATGCTGGAGCCAATATGGGACTCGTGCAACAGGCAATAATGGTAAGGTGTGGGTGGAAATGTTGCTGGAATTACAGCAACCATGGACATAACAGGGTAAGGATGTTGTAGGTTACGACATGGAGGTAGAGTGAAAGACGCAGCAAGGTGCTGTTGTAAGTAGTGGTTGAGGTGCATAGGTGCTGTGGAGGTAGATGAGATATACAAAAAATTTTAGCAAGAAGAAAGGAGATGGAAACGTGCTGTGTAAAGTGGCTGAAAGTGGGTACTATGAAAAACAATATATGACATCAAATGGTATACAGTGGGTGGTGAGCATGGCATGCATAGCAGTAGTGAAGGCATATGACAGTTTGTGAAAGTACTAAATAAAAAAAAAAATAAGCTAGAGAGGATGATGGTGAATTAGCTGCTGCAGAAATGCTGGAGATAACGAAGTTCGTTGTTCAACGTAACACCGAAGGACTTCAAGCCAACTTCAGTAGCAAGTTTCTGCTGCTCGAAAGTCAATTATCACCATCTCCTGTTTTGCTTTGGTGATTGCATTCTATCCATATCCAGGATGTTTTTACGTTATTTCACTTATGTTGTTTACATTCTTTCAGCAAATGAACATGGAGGAGCCCACCATACTACCTTCAAAATAAGCTTAAATACATTAACTTAAATCAGATCTTCCCAGCATTCGTTACTTTATCCAAACATCTTTAGAGTTTCTGAACTTAACAACCCAGCCACCTTTTCAGTCAACAGTATAAGCATATGATAAATGACATAATGCAATTGCAATAAAAAAAAATAACTATGGTGCATGAGCAATTCTGCAAGGAGATTGCTGAGAAGAGATATAGAATATACAGTTGCAGGGGACCACACTGGAGGTAACATGCTGAGTAAAATCAAGCAAAGTTATACAGATGATGATATAGATGTTTAATTGAGTAAACCTGATGCAAAACAAGAAATTCAAATCAAAACAAGAATCAAAGTTCAGGACCAAAAAAAAAAAAAGAATCACAAAGAGATAAAACAAGAATAAAAAAAAATAAAATGACTATCAAAAGATGAAAAATAAGAAGCTGAGCTTTCGGAAATGTTACTGAACCATCCATCAATGGTCGCAAATGAACCCAGCTGCTGAAAAAAAAAATGAATCTCTGAACTTACAGACAAAATCGAATCCTAATTTTCCTTGATTGCCATAAGCGCTGGTGGCTGTCTGATAACCAGTGACGCAGAAAAAAATTCTATTTTTGAGACGCAGAACCATATGTTAACGCTCTGTTCATGCACATCTTCTGCAATTTTTGTTAATAACTCACGAATATAGTCAGATGCAGATGAGAGAATAAAGGAATTTGATGTGTTCCCAATCACACGGCTATTTGCCAACATCCTCTGCTTCTCTTATTAAATCATCATTATTCCCAGGTAGCTGTGTCACTCTTATCAGGGTTGCATTTTACATTAACCTTGAGAAAATCAATGGTCCTTGAGTGCAAAGACCCTGACAAATGATTAAACACACTCAAGGACCTGATTATCTTCAGGATTTACTCAAATTCAGCAAACTGATTATCTTCTGAGTCCCTTTTATCTCCACAGCTAACGGATCTAACATCAGGTTTTGTTTATATATATATATATATATATATATATATATATATATATATATATATATATATATATTTGGTACCTGTCTACATCTCTTACAGATGATTATAAACTTTCGTTGCATCATCATGCCTTTGCCTCTCTTTTGTCTTCTGTTTGGGACAGGGCAAGGGCATACCGATTGCTTTTGCGTCAAGGAAATCCAAGCACAAAAGATGAATATCACCATGCAAATAGTAGATAAAATGTAAGCAAAGCCTAATCTAATATTAGATCAGGTCAGACGTTTTACTCAAAAAAAAAAAAGAACAAATGGAATAGACCATAGCAAACTAGCACATTCCTGCAATATTATGGAAGCTTGATCAGAGAAATGGGAAATCAAGTAGACGTCTTATGGTGAGACGAGAGGAGTGAAACACAGGAATGGAATCACAATGAATTCATAGAAACAGATGAATGACTATATATATATATATACATATTGTTAGTGAATATGGATGAGATAAAACCAAACAGAGGGTAAACCATACGAACGATAGAAATAGCATTATACAAATATGAACACAGAATAAACTGCAGAAAAGGAAAAAAAAATGAACTCACCTTAAAATCATGAGGATCAGGGAAATTGTCAAAAGTAAAAGAGTGTTGGAATTATTCTCTTGTTGTCGCATGTTTGTAAGTCGGATCTTGCCATGAGCAAACCGATATTACATGGATGCTTTTAATGAAAAAAAAAAGGAAAAATCAAAAGTAAAACAGAGGGAGAAGGGAAAGAGTAAACCTGGATGGATCGATGATGCCATTGCGAGGCATCATCGATCGTCAATACATAGGGAACAATTTCAACAAAAAGAAAACATCGAACATCTACAGAATTTAGACATTGGAGTTTAAAACTGCAGATGATGGAGGAGAATATAAGGTAAATCAAGCTTTAAATATACGTTGAAATTAAAAGAAATTCATAAGAAAAGAGAAGAGAAAAGAAGGAAATAAAACAGAAATGAAAGGGGTTTCTTACCTTGGTTTTGGAGGAATCCTGAGGGAGGAAAGAAGAATCTTCTTCTGTGGAAGGGGAGGGAATACCAGGGGAAGAAGGGATTGAGTAGAAGAGAAAGATATGCATGGAAGGGTAGGAGATGGATCTTCTTCTCTCTCCTGTGTGCTCCCCTTTTAAAGAAGGAGAGGAGCATTCGAGAGAGGGGCTGTTGAAGATGAGAGGTTGAGGGAGAAGAGGTTGTTTGAAGATGGAGGGTCGGGCTGAGAGGGGAAGTGTGCGGGAAAGAGGCCGTTGCCTCTTTTCCAAATTTCCAAAAGAAGGCCCCCTTGAAAGAACTTTTGTAAAAAAAATGGTTCAAAAGGAGGTTTTTGGCAAAAATTCAATTTTTCAAGTTTTAAAACCATTTGCCTTCCTCAATTTTTTGATTTTTATATTGCTTTTCCATTTTTTTGTATTTTTGTAGTAGAAAACTAAGATTTTAAAAGTAAACAAAGTTTTAAACACTAAATTTTTGTATTTTTCTGAGAAATATTTACAAAAGTATTTTTCTAAGAATTTTAGTCCATTTCGAGAGAATTTCTTTAGAAGAAGGGGTTTTTGACCCAGGTTTTGAGAAAATGTTCGAGTTTTGACACTCGAATCGAGAAATACAATGTGATGGATCCATACGAATATCGAATGGACTGTCCGAGCTATTTAAAGGCTATTTTTGGTATTTTCTATAATTTTAATTTAAAATTTGAACAAGGAGACTCAGATTTGGATCTGGACAATGGATCCAGATCCAAAATCAATTTAAACATATGAAATGAATTTAATTTCAATAAAACTAGAGAAATGAACTGGAATTTACATTTAAAATGACCCATTTGCTAAAAAAATGAATTTAGGGGCAAAAAGGGAATATTTAAAAGATTTTGAAAATTTTGGGGTGTTCACAGAAATATACATGTAATCTTGCAATAGAGAATTTAATGGCTAAAATAACTCAACTTACCTTTTTATAACATGCCAAGACTATTTCAACAAGTCAGAGAGTTTTCTTTTTTCGAGGCAGGAGCAGGCTAATGGATATTTCACTAAACTCCTACTTTTGTCTCCACATGCTTCAGGTAATCTGGAACACCTGACTGCTGTATATATTTTACACTTTCAATGGCATAAAACTCTGAAATCCCCTCAAAGAATGGTTTCTCAAAGCTCTCAGTGTAGATTCTTAATGTTATAAACATCCTCAATAGATGGTTAAGAAGACCCCTGTCAATAGCCTCACCTAATAAGAACACAATTCACTCTTTTAACACCCCACTGCAGCTTGAACCCACTTATGTAATTTTCTCCTTCCTGCTCATATTTGCAATAAAAACATTCACAACCCCACGGTTCACAGTTGCAGTCCCACAGTCACAGCCAGCCAAAAACAAAATTTGATAGATTGGCATGGAGCTTTATCACTGACGAAAATACCCTTAAAAAATGTTGTTGATAATGATTAATATTACAAGCAAGAAATTGCCAGAACTTCTACATATATACAATTTAAACAGGTCAAATGTATCCAAAATAGTTCTAGAATTAGAGTAACATGTATCTTACAAAACATCTTCCTGATTGTTCTCATAAGCATGCTTTTTATGTGCCTTAACTAGCAGCTTTCTACTGATATCTTGGCATTTGAATTAACTATCTAAGAAAACAATAGGCAACCTAAATTCTCAGAATAAAGAGCAATGCAGGAATTGAAGTTTATGTGTCCCTCATAGCTGCAGTTGCAGACATCACTGCCACCAACAAGAAGATGTCACCACTAAATGATTGCACATAAGAACTTACTTAGTGATTGTTCCATCAACATCTGCGATGAATATCCTTGTGTTTCATCTCCACAGATAAATTCTAGCATTGACCTACTCAATAGAAAACTATACACAGAAACTCAACAGACTAAAAAAAAGGGGAATAGCTTACCATCACAGGAAGGAATATAGCCATTCTGCTACCGTAGCACTTGAATTTCCATATGTAGGCTTTAGCGTTTGAAAGAGAGCACAATAGAATTTTATTTGTTTCTATCATGGCACCAACAAGACTTGCAACGATGATTGAGTATAAGGAATGTTATTAGACTGACTGTCAGTATGGAATTCAGAACCATCTTTCATATCCGTGATAGCATTGCATCAAAAGTAGGAAATTAATCCCATCAAATGAGAATATATTACAGAACTTGAGAGAAAAAGACATAAAATGATGATGATGGCATTGCATCCAGAGTAGGGAATTGATGCTGCAAATATAGAAAACAAATGCTAACATGAATTACCCATCAAATGAAAATATATTACAGAACTTGAGAGAAAAAAAATATAAAATGATGATGATAGCATTGCATTCAAAGGAGGGAATTAATCATCATTCGCTGGAGCATTTTGCATAGAGTCAGCAACATGATTAGAGAATAGCACTTATTTGGGCCCGAAGTATCTTAAAGAATGACAGATTCTGAATATTTCTTTAAACAGGCACTAGCTCCAGCTCCAGCAACATCAAACTTGTCAAGCAGAAATAAATGAGGCGGAATATGACAATGCTCTGATTGGGTTCCTGCTTGAAGCGGCAATGGTGTAGAAACCATAATTCCCTTTAAGACCTAATCTAGCAAGATATGATCGAGGTTTCTTATACTTACCTGCCGATCTCTCTGGATCTACGATACCTTTTGACTTTAACATTGCAGAGGGTAATGAAGAAGGCTGATTTCAATCCGACAGACCTCAGGTTTCTATCATAATCAGAAGCTCTGGTTATGAGCACACAGGACACCCGACTTCAGCTCCCGAAGATGTAGATTAATTGATTGAACTCACTAGTATGATCTATGCATAAGAAATGATAGTTGCAGAGGCCCAGAATTAATTTCATGGTAGATATAGATTAAATCTGTATCACTGGTGAGTATCTGCAAGAGCCTTTCCTTGGGGAATGACCATCTACCATCCTCAAGAGGTAGAATCAAACCTCATCGCCAGTTTCAAATGAGAACAAAAATTAATCTGATAAGTATATCCTAATTACACAGACAACCGAGACAGGGCTTCAATATGTGTAGATACCTATGATAGGATAATGAGATAACAAGCAAAATACATAAGATATTGCATCAGGAAAATTCAAATTGCAAAATAACTAACGAAGTGAATAGTAACAGGTAAAATATGAGATTAACCGAAGATGATGGCAGAGTAAAACCCGATCTGATACTGGATCAGATCGGATGTTTACTTTGAAGATCATTGGAAAAGAAACCAATACAGAAGGAAACAAAGGTAGGATGCATAAGGAAGGATTCATGGACCATGAGAGCATTAATGTAATCTAATTATGCCAAAATCAAAGAAAATCAAACAAAATAAAGAAGGGGAGGAGATGATGATATGTGAGTGTTTGTGTATGATAAGGAAGTCAAAATGCAAAGGTGATACTGGAACAAGAATGTGATGCTTTGTGATTGAAATGAACGAAAATCAGGTGAACAAAATGCCATTAAAGTCTATTGAAACAGGAAATTGATTAAAATGAAATCAATAGAGGGTTGCTGGATCAACAAGTGAACGAAATAACGTACTAAATAAAATGCTTATGAACTAAAGGCAAGTAAGAATCTATCAATGAAATGCATTACAGGTAAAAGGGGAGAAACAAAATGAACAAGCAAAACAACAATAATAAATAAAAAAGGAAATCAATAAAGAAACATACTGGATCTAACGTATAAGGGCATAAACAGGTATTGGAAATAAGAAATTCAGAGACAAATTATAAAAAGGGAATGAAAAGATGTAGGAATATACATTCCGTTGATTTTGTACACAGATGGGTCGGTCCTGCCATATGCAGACCGATTCCACCCCTTTGCTTTGTAAAAAAAATGAAAGAGAATGGGATTTTAACACAAAGAAATGCTACGAAAGAAAGACAAATTTGTATGAAGGATCAAAGAAAAGAGCGATTACTTACCTATGACTGTAGGGGGGTCGATCAACTTCTTTTAGAAGATGGAGATGAGAACCAGAGAGAGAGAGGGATGGATCGGAATTCGGCCATTTCCAGTGAACCAAATATGAACCCTAACTCTTTTCCTTTTGGCGCTGATCGAAACTTCACGATCAGACATTAAATCTTAAGACAACACCATGGCTCATCTTTGAATGAGAAATTTGCAGAGAAATTACAGACGTTGAGAGTGTTTATTTGGTTTGAGATAGAAAGAGAGACTCCTTCGGTTGATCGGGAGAGAACAAAGGAAGAACCAAAAGAAAAGGAAAATGGGGGAACAAAATCGAATGATGGAAGACTGAAGGGGGCGGAAGCCTGCAGAAGGAGATCGTCGAAGGAAAGAGAGGGGTGCGGGGGTGAAGAGGCGGTCTCGACCCTCTTCCCCCTGTATTTTTTTTATAGAAGGGGGGAGAAACATCGAGAAAAAGAGGGTTTTGCGATAATGATCTGGAAAATTTTTAAAAATTCAGAAAAGTGGCTGCTTTATAAGAAATTTTCAAAAAAGGGTTTTGCTAAAACAACTTTTATAAAAAGTGGGTTCATTTTTCCGTATTTTCCCCTTTTTTGCTCTCTTTTTCTTTATAATTTTCTATATATATATTTTTTGTTTTTGAAAATAAAAAAACTCTGAAATCTAAGGGAAAGAAAGGGGGTTAAAACTATTACTATTTTTTTGTATTTTTAAGAAATAATCTAGAAAGAGGCTTTCTGAGCATTCAGACTCGGTTTTTCTCAGAGAATGAGTTTAGGGGCAAAAAGAGAATATTTACAAAGTTTTGAAAAAAATTAGGGTGTTCACAGATGCCCCACTTTTCTACTAAGCTGGTTGAAAGCGAGCTTAGTGGCAAAGAAAACACTCCAAATTTTGGAAAAAAAATGCCCCAGTCAGCTGATCTGAACTGGGTGTGGAAGAATTATTTTGAAAACATGGCTTCTCAGGCTTAAAACCTTATCTTGAATGGTTTTGGGGAGGCAAAATCCTCGAAAATGATATGACTAGATAACGGTGGTGAGGAAATCATGATGGGACTTTGGGTGAAGATCCTGAAATGATGAAAGATAAGAATTTTGATCAAGTTTCATGGGTGAGACAAGATCAGCCTTTTGGAATGATTTAGGTTCAACCCTTAACCTGGATGGGACGAAGATATATCAAGATGAATTGAATGAGGAAAGGATTGTATGAGAACCTTAATGGGACATTTTTTGGAAGATGCCTCGTGAGATAAAGCTCAAGTAGGATCTTATTCTGAATGAATATACAAAGCATAGATTTCCTCGATGGGAAGAACCATGATGGGACTGAAAGAAAACATCTCGTCAAAAACAAGGAACCTCGTCGGAACGAGACTTAGGTTTAACCCAAACCTGAAAAAGGAAGATGCCTCGTGGCACGAGGTTCAGGATTAACCCTTAACCTGAAGGGGACGACCAAATGGAATCCTCGAATGAAAAAACCATAATGGGACCTTCGGAGTTTGGACGAACAAATCCGAAAGGGGTTTGCGAAAGGAGGAAGATGGGGTTCCCTAAAGCTTGGAAAAATGGATGATTTTGGGCGTCTCATTGCTGAGACTGAAATAGCTTTTGAAATCAATGACCTCTCGCAGAAAATTTAGGTTTTGACCCTTAACCTGAGTGGGAACGACCATACGGATTTCTTGAGTGAAGAAACTGTTATGAGACAGAAAGAGATACTTCTCCTGAAGGAGGTAACTCTTTTGGAAAATATAAACAATGCTAGGTTGCATCAAAATGAACATTGAATACTTATTTCATTCTTGGAATAGCTAGAAAATTTTGCCAATAAGATAAAATTATAGTTGACTTAAATGCTTGAAAACCATGCACATATGTGCAAAAGATATTCCCTCTTTTACCTAGAGTATTTCCTCCAATGAGGTTAACTCCTCGATTCTAAGAGTCAAATTCAAAATTTTAGCGCTGATGATTTACTTCAAGGAAACTATCCATTTCCTTGGTATGAGAAGAGAAGAAATATTCTTAATTTCATAAAAGCAAGTAATGAAAAGATATTGATAAAAGAATTTTGCATGAGGAAAGATGAATCCTGGCAATTTTGGCAGTTTGATATCTGGGTGTTTTCCCATGATGATCTTTTTGCACTCTTTTTGAGTCATTGAACTTTCTCGGGTTTTAACATCATCCTTTATTTTGGAGATGTCCTGACTTTTCTCGCTTTTTCGGGAAAGAGTACGTCACAAACTCCTTCATCTTGGAGATGTTCCGATCCTTTTTTTTATCTCAGGAATTCTAATGATGATATTGGCTCAAAAGGTTTTTAGATGATAGCAGAAATCAAATATCTTTTAAGGTTTGTTGGTAGGTTCATCACACTCGCCTTCATCTCGACGGTGATCTGAACTTTCCCTGGAAGGATCCTTCACAAACTCCTTCATCTCGGAGATGATTCAAATCTTCTTTGGCCTTGGGGGTCTAGCTCGCATATTCGTCTTCATCTTGACGACAGTTGAGAGATCCCTTTTGCAGATATTTGATTGTTGCTTAAAATGGTTGAGAAGACATGAATTGAGTGGATTCTTTTTATAGCTCAAGATATTTTCACTGCCTGATTGCCAGATAGCCATTTTTAAACATGCGCCATAGCCATGATCAATATCAATTTCGCTTCTGGCTTTTCAACATCATTGAATATTTCTTTTACTAATCATACCAAGGATATTTCTTTCATCCTTTTGGTCGATCAACAAGGAAGAAATTTTGAATTTTATCCCTTTTTCTCAAAAAGTTTCACCCTTTTGGAAAGAATACTAGAGGTAATCTGAGATCATTCTTTTGTGTAGTAAGAATATTGGAATCAACAACTGTTTTTAGCAAATTGGCATAATGTTCCAGAATCCTTTTGTAAAATAATCACTCAATATTAATTTTGATAAGACCTTTAGCTGTAATTTAGAGGAATGGTGTAAAGATCAGACTTTGGAAAACTTGACTTTTAGATTTTGGGAATCCCAACCAGTTATGAGAAACTGGATTTGAAATCCTGGCCAGTGAAAAACACTGGATTTTGAGAATCCCGACCAGTTATGAAAAACTGGATTTGAAATCCCGACCAGTGAAAACCACTGGATTTTGAAAATCCCGACCAGTTATGAAAAAATGGATTTGAAATCCCGACCAGTGAAAACACTGGATTTGAAAATCCCGACCAGTTATAAGAAACCAGATTTTGAAAATCCCGAGCAGTGAAAACACTGGATTTTAAATCTCGACCAGTTATGAGAAACTAAATTTTGAAAATCCCGATCAGTAAAAACACTGGATTTTAAATCCCGACCAGTTATGAGAAACTGGATTTTGAACTAAAAGATTTAATCTGATGGTTTGAAAGTGATTAAATTTGGGAGATTATAACTCAAGGGTTGAGAAAATGATGAAATTTTGAAAACATTGCACCCATAGGTTGGGAAACAAATGGAATTGATAGATGAAAGATCATAAGGTTTGGAAATGATAGAATTGAGAAATTGCTCCCTGAAGGTTTGATTTGTGGAACAGATTGATTTGGGAGCTCGACCATTGTGAGCTGAGACTTTTAAAATACATGACCAGCAAAAAAAAGCTGGAACCTTTGAAATACATGACCAACAAAAGCTAGATCCTTTGAAATACATGACCAGCGAGCTGTTGGATCTTTTGAAATACATGACCAGCAAAAGCTGGAACCTTTGAAATACATGACCAGCAAGCTGCTGGATCCTTTTGGAATACACGACCAATGAGAGCTGGATCTTTTTGGAATACATGACCAACGAGTGTTGGATCTTTTGAAATACATGACTAGCGAGTTGCTGGACACTTTGAAATACATGACCAACAAAAAGCTGGATGTTTTGGGAATACATGACCAACGAGTGTTGGATCTTTTGAAATACATGACCAGCGAGCTGCTGGATCCTTTTTGGAAATACATGACCAACGAGTGTTGGATCTTTTGGAAATACATGACCAACGAGTGTTGAATCTTTTAGAAATACATGACCAACGAGTGTTGGATTTTTTGAAATACATGACCAGCGAGCTGCTGGATCCTTTTTGGAAATACATGACCAACGAGTGTTGGATCTTTTGGAAATACGTGACCAACGAGTGTTGAATCTTTTGGAAATACATGACCAACGCGTGTTGGATCTTTTGGAAATACATGACCAACGAGTGTTGGATCTTTTGGAAATACATCAAATTTTGGGAAATTTAAGTCAGAACTTGAATTTTGTAGAAGGGAAGACTTTCGTCAGAAGACTGAATTTAGAAAGTTACCGGTGTGAGGACCAGATTTTCCAAATGAGCTCAATGCATAGTTGAGAATTTTGAGAAGTAACTGAAATTCCACTAGAGGGGGGGTGAATAGTGAAATATGATAATGATCGATAAAATAAAATAATTAAGCAATAAGGCACAACACATAAAACACAGAAGTTATACTGGTTCGGTCAATATCCAGACCTACATCTAGTCCCCAAGCAAACCACTTGAGATTTCCACTATAACATTCGAGTCACTGGATAAATAGTACAACACCCTCTTCCCAAGAGGTCTTCTTCTCTCAACAGAGAAGGGGCACACCCTCTTCCCAAGAGGTCTTCTTCTCTCAACAGAGAAGGGCAACACCCTCTTTCACAGAGGTCTACTTCTTTAAACAAAGAAGGAATACAGTGAACAATAGAGTTACAATACTTCCTATAGAACCTTCAGAATGATATGAATGCACGAATGAAGGATTCTAAGAATGTTCTGTTTGTCACTCAGAGGATACTCTTTGTCAAAGAGCTGGACTTGACTTTTTCTCTTTTCTTTCTTTTTCTTTTTCTCTTTCTTTTTCAAGGCTCTCTTTTCAAATTTCGAATAGAAATTTTTTTCTTTGTAAGCTCACACGTCTATTTCATTCCATTATTTGAATAGTTTGTTTGTGTGTGTTTATATAGCTTATAAAAAGTAGTCGTTACATTTTGAAATTGTAACTTTTTGAAATGTGAAATGTTAGGTCATTTCAAAAACATTTTTTAGAGAAGTTCGAGAATGCCTTTTTCCATAAAGGTGAAATAGAGGGTACACTAGTCGTTGTATTATTTTTAGGTAATACATATTTTATGTAAAAAGTATATTTCTTACAATAGTACATTGAACGTTGGGTTGTAGTTTTGTCTTTATTCTAATTAATGATTTGAGGTACATTAGTACTTCTTTACTTTAAATGAGTGTAAGTACTATGAGTGCTTTGAGATATTTATTTGTACATAGTCATGTCAAGTGTTTTCTTTATGTTGTGTATTTCAAAGTCTCCAGAGAGAATGAGGACTAAAAGAAGGTCGACATTCTTTGGGAAGGATATTTAGTAAGGATTTGTTACAGAAGGCATTTAATGCTTTGTAGAGAGAATGATGACTTCAAGTAAGTCGACATTCTATGGTTATGAAAAAAGGTAACTAGAGTCCTTTTAGAAACATATAATATTTGTTTTTCTTATGTGCAGCCGATTTATGTTTGTCTTCTTCTTGTATTAAGAAACATTTCATTAAAGAGGACAACTAAAGTCTTTTCAAAAACATATTTTATTTGTAGTCATTTTTATTTGTTTTCTCCATATGGTCGATGTTATGTTTTTTGTCTTTTTCCTACATTTTTTTTTTCATGTTGTCTTGTATATAGTGTAAGGTACAATGACAAAATGTCTTTTTCATAAAAGGTTGTAAGAAGGTACAATTATTATATGACAAAATATCTTTTTCATAAAAGGTTGTAAGAAGTTACACTTATTGGTTTTCAAAAAAGGAGCTTTTTGAAACTATCGTATACTTTTATGATATAGTTTTTATGAATGAGTATGTAATATGCAATATGCAAGTTCCTGAAGGTTCTGTTACATATGACTCTAAAGAAGAAAAAAATCTTCATCTTGAGGAAGCCGATTTCTTCATTTGAACTTTAGGAAAGCATGGCTCATCAAGCTTTTTCTTCAAGGAGTATGATTGCACCATAGTTGTACTTGAACAGGAAGTCTCCATCCTTATTGGGTGAGATATCCTTGCATCAAATACTCGTTAGATTTAAGGCAAAACATATTCAGTCATAATATAACATTATTTCAAGAGAACATATTATCATATTATATAAAATCAAATGAGACAGTGTATCATATTATGTGACATCAAAACCGAGTTTCTCAACATTCTCCCCCTTTTTGATGATGACAAAATATGCTCCCCTTGTCAAAAAGACATTATGCATAGAAATAATAATATGATAAAAAAGTGAAATAATGTTTAAAGAGAGAATATTTCTCCAATAATGGAGACAGGTTTTCTCCCCCTTTGTCATGGACAAAAAGGAGGGATCAGAGTAAGAAAGTTATTACAGACCAAAAAGTAATTTAAAAGTTATTACAGATGAAAAAATGAGTCTTAGTCAGAGTCAGTGGTATTGAGCTTGCGGCGGCGGCGACGTGAATCTTGGCCCATTGTCAAGGAGTCAAAGGCCTGTTGCAGAGAGGCTTGATTCCTGAGAAGTAGAGCCTGGGTATTTTGGATGTCGACGAGGGTAGAGAAGATGTCGGGGTCAGAGCTTGCGGGGGGATCAGCTTCACTGGTGCTTTCATCGTCAGAGTGATCTCGAGGGGACCCTTCCTCAGGGAGGTATGAGTCATCGAAAGCATGATCAGACCGGTGAATGATGTCTTGGTGGAGAGGCACCTGGAAGTGCTGAAGGATATGGGTGATGAAGTACCCGAAAGGAAGAGAGTGGAAGGTTCGAAAATTGATCATGTTATTGAAAATGATACTGAACCAGTTGATGGGAAAGTTGCAGAAGATTGCATATAGGAGAAGGGAGATTTCGTTTGCCACGAAACCCTTGGAAGGAAGCTTTGGAAAGACATTGGATGAGAGGATGTGTGAGAGTATTAGAGCATGAGGTTTGAGATTGCTCGTATGCCATGGGAAATGGGTGCAGCGAGTGGAGAGAAGGACTTTCTTAAACACAGTTCGATCTATCGAAACTATGTTAGGAAGCTCAATGCCATAGGAGGAAAGGTTAAGAATGCAGCCTAGTTGAGAGATATTGAAGGAGATGAGTTTTCCATGTACCATGGATGTAATGGTGGTGTGGTCACGGTCTACAGAGAGGTTGGTATAGAAAATTTTGATGAGATGAGGATAGTAGGTCATGGAGTTAGTCGTTCCTAAGATGGGAACAAAATCTTGAAGAGAGGTATGGAGGTCAAAGGATGTGAAGGCGTCGAAGTTTACTAGTTTGCCAGTTTGAATTGGCAAGGTGCTAATGTACTGAAAGTGGTGAATAAGGTCGGGGTATCTTAGATCTGCGGAGGTGATCACATTGGTAGAGGAGGAAGCCATTTTTGAGTGTCTTGAAAAATAAAGCACTAGGAGAGAAAGGAGCTAGAACCGAGAGAAAGTTTGTATAAGGATAGAATAGTTCGAATGGAATGGTAAGAGATGAACCAATTGATTAAATAGAAGGAAGAAAATAATTGTTGATATGAAATGAATGACATTGGAAGTGAGTAATTTTTAGATTTTAGTCAAATAAGGAAATCTGTGAGTAGTAAGTTAAGCGACTTGTGAATGACAAATCAAATCAATGTTTGAGGATAGTGTATTATATTAGATTGAGGAGGACATAGTTATTGAAAAATATAGATTTTACTATGGATGAGTTTATCGACTAGTGAGGGAAACCATTAATAGAGTATGGGGTGTCATGTTGAAAAAAAATGATTGATCTTGAAAATAATGGCCTAATAAAACAAACAACTTGTTACTCTATGTGGAGGGATTCTAAATTCGTGAATGGAGATAAAAAGATGATGTGGATATCTAGAGATGAGAGAAAGATGATAAAGGACAATATTTACTGGATTTAGATATGACATAAAGTAAAGTTAGAATAAAGGTTTGCTAGGAGACAAGACTTTAAAGGTTCTCGATTTTAGAGGGATATACAATAAGAGAGAAGCAAGGTCACAGATGGAAAGAAAGGTCATAGGGTGATCATGTGATGTGTACTTTGAAAGATATGACATTTTAAAGAAAAGAGTACCTTTTTAAAAAAAATGTTTCATGATTAATATTTGTAATTTTTATGAGCATACGTGGATATGAGAAGGACACATTTTGACTTTGACTAGTGGTAAGAGAAATGATGAGACAAGAAGGAGAAAGAGTTAAAAATATATAAGAATTGAAATAAGAATAGACATGTAGGAGTCGGATTCAAAAATGTATAATAAAAAAAAACGTATTCGAGAGATGAAATGAGGAGACAAAGAAATATTTATGAATGAAGAGTAATAAATGTGAGTTGTCATAGAGAGAAGTGAGATGACATATATGGATTTTTGTGAAGGATAAAGAAGTAATAAAAAAAGATTGATGAAAGACATGAAGTTATGATTGATATGAATTATTATTTATATTCTTAAAGAAACTCGACAAGGTTAAGTTTTAAACAAGAGTTGACAAGAATGGAGGCTTAATTTGTATACGAAAGAGATGATAATAGATAGTTTGTAGGGCTATGATATAACAGATGATATAGTAAAAAAAACAATTTACGTGAGAATATAGCAACTAGATCTTTTAAAGGAACTAAATAGTCATTCGATTTTAACTAATGAAGAGTATGAGTTCTCATAAACTAAGTAGGACCATTTATCGTAAGAAAAGTTTTTATAAAAGGACAAAAATAATAAAGGAGTTGAGTGATGTGAACATTGTTATGATGGCTTTTAATATAATTAGTTCTTATGGATATGAGAGAAAGGAGATAGGACAAGGAGTTATAATGGATGTGTACTTGAAAGATGACAAGTTAAATGACATAAAGAATGAGTCTTATAAGAATACGTGAATATGGAAACTTAGTTTGACTAACTAAAATCGATAAGAAGGAAAGCAATTTAAAATAAGATTTAAACAAGACTTATAAGAAGTATTATAATAAGTGTGATTAATTTATAAGTCACTTAGTTTGCATATTCCTAGTTCTCTTCTAATTCGTGTGAAGTCTTCATGTTTTAATGGTTTAGTGAATATGTCTGCTAACTGTTGATTAGTGGGTATGAATTCTAATTTAATTATGTTGTTTAAGACTTGTTCTCTTAAGAAGTGGTGTCTTATTTGAATGTGCTTAGTTCGTGAGTGTAAAATAGGATTCTTAGATAGGTTTATAGCACTCGTATTATCACAGAAAATAGTTGTATTTTCAAAATTTAAACCAAAATCTTTTAAAGTTTGTTTCATCCAGATGACTTGAGTACAAGCTAGGCTAGCAGCAATGTATTCGGCTTCAGTAGTAGATAATGATACACAGTTTTGTTTCTTACTGAACCATGATACTAGTGAGTGCCCTAGCATGTGACATGTTCCACTTGTGCTTTTTCTGTCAGATTTACTTTCAGCAAAGTCAGCATCGCTGTATGAGATTAGATCAAATGTAGAGGATTTTGAATAGAATAATCCAAAATCAACTGTCTTTTAAATATCTCATTATTCTTTTTACAGCTTTAAGATGTGATTCTTTTGGATTTGACTGAAATCTAGTACACAAGCAAACACTAAACATTATATCTGGACGGCTAGCAGTTAAATAAAGAAGTGATCCTATCATACCTCGGTATACCTTTGTATCAACAGACTTACCATCTTCATCTTTGTCCAATACAGTAGTAGTGCTCATAGGAGTAGATTTTGAAGCAGTTGAGTTCATGTTGAACCTCTTCAGAACTTCATGAGCATACTTAGATTGATTGATGAAAACTCCATCCTTGGTTTGCTTAATATGAAGTCCAAGAAAGTAGGTGAGTTCTCCCATCATACTCATTTTGAATTCATTCTGCATGGACTTAGAAAAATCTTCACAGAGAGTGCTGTTAGAAGATCCAAAGATGATGTCGTCGACATAAATTTGAACAATTAGGGTATGATTATTCACTACTTTGACAAATAGTGTAGAATCTGCTTTGCCAATAGAAAAACCAGTTTTTAATAAAAAGGTTTTAAGTCTTTCGTACCAGGCACGAGGTGCTTGTTTTAAACCATATAAGGCACGTTTGAGTTTAAAAACATGATCTGGGTATTGTTCATTTTCAAATCCTGGAGGTTGTTTTAAATAGACTTCTTCATTTATAAAACCATTTAAGAAAGCACTTTTAACATCCATTTGAAATAATTTGAAATCCATATAGCTTGCATATGCTAAGAGCATTCTAATAGATTCAAGTCTAGCAACAGGAGCAAATGTTTCATCAAAGTCAATACCTTCCTCCTGGTTGTATCCTTGAGCTACTAGTCTGGCCTTGTTTCTTATAACATTACCTGTTTCGTCTAGCTTGTTTCTGAAGATCCATCTTGTCCCAACGATTGGATGATCCTTTGGTCTAAGTACAAGATCCCAAACGTCATTTCTTTGGAATTGATTCAGTTCTTCAGTCATGGCTAGCATCCAGAACTCATCAATGATGGCTTCATCAATCTTCTTTGGTTCAAGTTGAGAAATGAATGCCATGTTTGCAATCCGTTCTAGCTGAGCTCTAGTTTGAACCCTCTTTGTTAGTTCTCCCAAAATCTGCTTTTGAGGATGATCTTTGATATCGACAAAGGTTCTTTGGTGATCATCTTCATTAGACTTAGCTGTGTTATCTAAAAATAAATCTGTACTTTCAACATCATCATCATTAGTTTGTATATGAACAGATTGATCAATAGATTCACAAAAACTAACATGCATAGATTCTTCAATAGTATTATGACTCTTATTGAAAACTCTGTATGCTTTACTATGACTTGAATATCCTAAGAATATGCCTTCAACAGATTTAGCATCAAACTTATTCAGGCTATCTTTTGTGTTTAGGATAAAGCATTTACATCCAAAGACTTTGAAATAGTCTATTCTTGGAGTTCTGTCATAGAATAGTTCATAGGGAGTTTTATTTAATAAGGGTCTAATGAGAACTCTATTTGTTATGTAGCATGCAGTATTAACAGCTTCTGCCCAAAAGGATTTTGCAAGATTATTGTGTTGGAGCATAGTCCTGGCAGATTCTTGAAGGGTTCTATTCTTTCTTTCTACTACACCATTTTGAGGTGCAGCTCTAGGAAAGGCAAAGTTATGAGAAATACCATGCAAGTTACAAAAATTTTCGAAGAGTTCATTTTCAAATTCTCCTCCATGGTCACTACGGATTTTAACAATAGAACAAGATTTTTCATTTTGTAATTTGTTACAAAAGATTTCAAACTGACAAAACGTGTCACTTTTGTTTTTCAAAAATATTACCCAAGTAAATCTTGAGTAATCATCTACAATGACAAAAGCATATCTATTATGATTAAGGCTAGCTACCCTAGAAGGACCAAAAAGGTCCAGGTGGAGAAGCTCTAAAGGTCTTTTACTTGAAATGACATTTTTTGATTTGAAAGAAGATTTTGACAATTTTCCTAATTGACATGCATCACAAAAATAATCCTTTTTAAAAGATATGTTGGGTAACCCACGTACTAACTTATCTTTAGCTAGTTTAGACATGTATTTAGAATTGACATGGCCCATTCTCATGTGCCATAGATGTTGAGTGTCATTATTAGCTATGAGGCAATGTTCTGTGATGTTTTCTAGGTATAGTTCATATATATTATTCTTTCTTATACCTTTTAAGATGATGTTTTCATTGGTGTCAGCTATGAGGCATGCATCATGATTAAAGCTAACATTATAACCTGTGTCACACATTTGACTGATACTTAGTATGTTATGTTTTAAGCCTTTAACAAGGAGAACGTCTTTGATAAGAGGTTTGTCTATGTTACCAATATTTCCAATACCAATTATCAAACCTTTGTTGTTATCTCCAAAGGTGACGGTTCCTCCTTCTTTATGATGAAGAACAGCAAAAAGGTCTGGATGTCCTGTCATGTGCTTTGAACATCCACTATCTAGTATCCATCTGTTCTTCTTCTTTGGAGCCTGCAAAACATTAAGTAAATCTCCTTTTTGGTACCCAATCGGGTCCTTTTTTGTTAGACTTTGGAACCCATATCCATTTGGATTTGGGTTTGTCTATCTCTTTAGAGGAGTTAAAAAGATTATCATTATAATATTCCTTATTTGGTTCAGATGAACTTTTCACAAACGTGGTCTTTTGATTTATACAAGAAGGTTTTTTGAAATGAGAATAGCCAATATCATTCTTGTAAAAAGAGACCTTCTGAGAGGATAAGAGTTTATCCAAGTTCTCTTTACCTTTAGTAAACTTGAAAACCGTTTTCATGAGGTTCTCAGTTTTACTTTTTAGCTCTGAAATTTCTACTTGCATATTTTTAGTTTTGGAGCTAGTAGAAGAAATTTCAGATATAAGCATAACATTTTTCTTTTTCAACTCGGAATTTTCACTGCTGAGTTTTTCATTCTCTTGAGAAAGCTTTAAATTTTCAGATTTTAAAACTTTATTTTTGAAACTTAATTTTCTAGATTCTTCAAATAATTCTTGAAAAGCATCTAGAAGTTCTTCAAAGGAAAAATCAGAGATTTCACTTACCGAACTTTCGTTTGCCATGAAGCACATATTTGCAGTTTCGGCTTTATCATCACTTGACTCTTCACTAGTGGATGATTCTGAATCATCCCATTGAGCATGCAAAGCCTTTTTCTTGAAGAACCTCTTCTTTGGTTCCTCAGTTTTGGACTTTCTTTTGAGAAGGGGACAATCACGTTTTAAGTGGCCTGGCTTATTACACTGAAAGCACATGGGATCTTCTTTAAGATCTTTTCTTTCCTTGTGCCTGTTTGGAAGTCGGTTCCTTCTCATGAAGCGCTAGAATTTTCTGGTAAGTAGCGCAATTTCTGATTCTTTATCTGAGTCTTCATTCTCAGATAGGGCTGGGAAAGCTAGAGTTTTCTTTACTGGTTGCTCTTCTTCCCTTCTTTCTTTCATATGGACTTCATAGGCCATAAGATTGCCTATTAAGTCGTCCAATGTAAGTTTAGATAAATCTTGAGCTTCTTCAATAGCAGTAGTCTTTTTCTCCTAATCAGTTGTGAGAGATCTCAAGATTTTCTTCACCTTTTCAGTCTGGGAATATGTTACACCCAGAGATTTCAGATCATTGGTGATGTTGGTGAATCTGGTAAACATCTCTGTGATGGGTTCATCTTTGTTCATTTTGAACAACTCATATTTTCTAACAAGAGATGATATTTTGGCTTCTTTAACTTTGTTGGTTCCTTCATGAATAACCTCCAAAGAATGCCAAATGTCATATGCAGATTCACATATAGATATTATGTTGAATTCATTCTGATCAATGGCACAATATAAGGCATTCATAGCCTTTGCATTTAGGTTTGCCATTTTCTTTTCTTCATCAGACCATAAGTTATAGTCTGCGGATGAAGATGTGTATGGATGCTCAACAATTTTCCATACAGCAAAGTCTATGGATTTGAGAAAGATAGCCATTCTGCACTTCCAATATCCATAGTTGGAGCCATTGAAGAAAGGAGGACGAGATGCGTGTTGACCTTCAATATCACGAGCATAAGAGGTAGATGCCATTTGTGCTGGAAGACTTGTTACGTCGAAACCAGCAAACCTGCTCTGATACCAAATGAAATTCCACTAGAGGGGGGGTGAATAGTGAAATATGATAATGATCGATAAAATAAAATAATTAAGCAATAAGGCACAACACATAAAACACAGAAGTTATACTGGTTCGGTCAATATCCAGACCTACATCCAGTCCCCAAGCAAACCACTTGAGATTTCCACTATAACATCCGAGTCACCGGATAAATAGTACAACAGCCTCTTCCCAAGAGGTCTTCTTCTCTCAACAGAGAAGGGGCACACCCTCTTCCCAAGAGGTCTTTTTCTCTCAACAGAGAAGGGCAACACCCTCTTTCACAGAGGTCTACTTCTTTAAACAAAGAAGGAATACAGTGAACAACAGAGTTACAATACTTCCTATAGAACCTTCAGAATGATATGAATGCACGAATGAAGGATTCTAAGAATGTTCTGTTTGTCACTCAGAGGATACTCTTTGTCAAAGAGCTGGACTTGACTTTTTCTCTTTTCTTTCTTTTTCTTTTTCTCTTTCTTTTTCAAGGCTCTCTTTTCAAATCTCGAATAGAAATTTTTCTCTTTGTAAGCTCACACGTCTATTTCATTCCATTATTTGAATAGTTTGTTTGTGTGTGTTTATATAGCTTATAAAAAGTAGTCGTTACATTTTGGAATTGTAACTTTTTGAAATGTGAAATGTTAGGTCATTTCAAGAACATTTTTTAGAGAAGTTCGAGAATGCCTTTTTCCATAAAGGTGAAATAGAGGGTACACTAGTCGTTGTATTATTTTTAGGTAATACATATTTTATGTAAAAAGTCTATTTCTTACAATAGTACATTGAACGTTGGGTTGTAGTTTTGTATTTATTCTAATTAATGATTTGAGGTACATTAGTACTTCTTTACTTTAAATGAGTGTAAGTACTATGAGTGCTTTGAGATATTTATTTGTACATAGTCATGTCAAGTGTTTTCTTTATGTTGTGTATTTCAAAGTCTCCAGAGAGAATGAAGACTAAAAGAAGGTCAACATTCTTTGGGAAGGATATTTAGTAAGGATTTGTTACAGAAGGCATTTAATGCTTTGTAGAGAGAATGATGACTTCAAGTAAGTCGACATTCTATGGTTATGAAAAAAGGTAACTAGAGTCCTTTTAGAAACATATAATATTTGTTTTTCTTATGTGTAGCCGATTTATGTTTGTCTTCTTCTTGTATTAAGAAACATTTCATTAAAGAGGATAACTAAAGTCTTTTCAAAAACATATTTTATTTGTAGTCGTTTTTATTTGTTTTCTCCATATAGTCGATGTTATGTTTTTTGTCTTTTTCCTACATTCCTTTTTTCATGTTGTCTTGTATATAGTGTAAGGTACAATGACAAAATGTCTTTTTCATAAAAGGTTGTAAGAAGGTACAATTATTATATGACAAAATATCTTTTTCATAAAAGGTTGTAAGAAGGTACACTTATTGGTTTTCAAAAAAGGAGCTTTTTGAAACTATCGTATACTTTTATGATATAGTTTTTATGAATGAGTATGTAATATGCAATATGCAAGTTCCTGAAGGTTCTGTTACATATGACTCTAAAGAAGAAAAAAATCTTCATCTTGAGGAAGCCGATTTCTTCATTTGAACTTTAGGAAAGCATGGCTCATCAAGCTTTTTCTTCAAGGAGTATGATTGCACCATAGTTGTACTTGAACAGGAAGTCTCCATCCTTATTGGGTGAGATATCCTTGCATCAAATACTCATTAGATTTAAGGCAAAACATATTCAGTCATAATATAACATTATTTCAAGAGAACATATTATCATATTATATAAAATCAAATGAGACAGTGTATCATATTATGTGACATCAAAACCGAGTTTCTCAACAGTAACCAGTGCGAGGAATGGATTCTTCAAATGAGCTTAATATATGATTTTGAAAAGTTAGAGAAATAACCAGTGCAAGGACTGAGTTTTTGAAGATGGACTACATTTTCAAAAAGAATTTAGAAATCAAAGATCCTTGGTGAAAATTAATGGACCATTGTGATCATCGCAAATTTTTTCCTCTCGTAATATTCTCTCTCTTCCTTCTCTTTTCCTTTCCAACCTTTATTTTCTCCCTTTTGAAGGGAGAAAATAAAAGGGCAGGAAGAAAGAGAGAAGAGAAAAGAAAAGAAAAGAAGAGAAGAGGAATTCTTTTGCGGGGTCCACTTGACCTTAATTTTGAAAATATTTAAAATAACTCGCCTCCATTTTGAAATATTTGCGGAAAAAACTGAGAGACGAGATCCGCTCGTCGGTACGAGGTTCGACCGTTTCTGGCGCCTTTACTAGGGGTAATCGAACCAAGGGTCGAATTTATGCCTTTTGTTTTGCTAAGAAATTATCTGAGTCTAGATGCACAAAGAATCATGCTTGTGCAGTGCATAGATGTATGCTCTTTTCGAAACATGATTTGAAAAATTCCCAAGTATTTCTGAGATGAATCTGATGATAGTAGTGAAGAAATGGTTTCTAACTTAGAATTTTAAGATTTAAAGTTCTAAGTTTTTGGAAATAGTCAAGAGCTTGGGAAAATAAATCTGGATTTGGAAAGAGATGATTTTGAAGCTGAGATGAGAGAAAAGAGAAGAAAGGAACTTTCAAAATCATAAATGGACTTTGAATTAAAATTTTGAACTTGGATGAATGTTTGAAATTGAATTCTATCAGAATAAAATGTGGGAAATTTAAAATAGAATTTGAGAAATAGAATTTGATTTGAAAGTTGGAATTTCAAGATGAAATCCGAATCCAAGATCTGGATTCTGAATAGAGTTCAAAGTTGAATTTTGGATTTAGGATCCGAAATGGGAACTTTGATTTGAAATATGGAAATGAAATGGAATTGGTTCTAAGAATTGGAATCAAGATGAAATTTGGATCTGAAATTTTGAATGGAATTGAATTCAAGATTTGGGATCCAAGATGAAATTTGGATCTGAAGTCTAAGATCCAAGATAGAACTGGATTCTGGACCTTAAGATGGAATTGAATCTGAAGTCTGAGATCCAAAGTAGAATGAGATTCTGGATCCTAAATGGAATTTGGATCTGTAATCTGAGATCCAAAGTGGAATTGGAATATGAGTCCTAGAATGGATTTGGTTCTGAAATCTGAGATCCAGGGTGGAATTGGAATCTGGATCCTAAATGGACTTGGGATCTGAAATCTGAGATCCAGGGTGGAATTGGAATCTGGATCCTAAATAGACTTGGGATCTGTAATTTGAGATCCAAGATGAAGTTTGGGTTCTGGACCCTAAAATGGAATTCGGATCTGAAATTATGAGATCCAAAGTAGAAGGGGGATCTGGATCCTAGGATGAATTTTGGATTTGAAGTCTCAGATCCAAGGTGAAATGGGATTCATACTTGGAAATCTGGATCCAAGTTGAGATTAACTTTGAATTTGGGCTTTGAAAAGTCCAAATGGGATATTTGAATATGGATCTGGGTTTTGAAAACCCAGATTGAATTTAAAATTTAGGAAAGGTCAAGCTTTTGAGATTCAGAATCAATCTAAAACTGTGGTTTTTGAATTTGAAGATAAGAAGATGAACTTGATCTTGAGAGTGAATCAAAGATTTCAAAGTTTAAATGGAACTTTGAAATTGAATTTTTGAATTGAATTGAAAGTTTGGAGTTTGAAAAGTAGTTTTGAAATTCCAAAGTCAAATTGGACTTTGAAATTGAGATAGAATTGGAATAGAAATAGAAGCTTGAAGAAAGATGTTCAAAATCACTTGGGTTTTTTAAAGGAAATTTTGAAAATATGATGCAATTCTATCCTAAATGATGAATGAATTTGAATAAGTTGAAATTGGTTTTTTGCAAATCATATTTCATTCTTCAAATGAATTTAAATAAGGTTAGTGATATAATACACTCCTGACTATGGTCATTGAATGTATTATATAATAATCATATCTAAATTCAAATGAAGAATAAAATACCCTTTTGGTGCTTTTATAGAATTTAAAATAAAATTAATTCTCAATATACCCTGACTATGGCCATTGGTATATATATTGAATTAATTTTAGATTAAATTCTCATAAAAGAGGAAAATATTTAAAGAAAATATGATGATTTTGAAAAAGGATCCAGTGTGGATCTAGTTTATTTTGTAAAAGATAAAAATACTAAGTTTTGTCCACATCCTGACTATGGCCATTGATGTGGATCCTTAACTTAGGATCAATTACCTCTTACGAAATGGTGCACGTGCCATTCGTGTTTCACCATTTGTGAGAATTTAAGAAATAAAGGCCAAAAATGTATGAAAACAAGTAATTCATGATATTCCTAATGCTCATTCATTCTACCTAAAGCAGGAAATAGAAATTTTTCATTTATATCTAGCTATTACAATTGAATTGAAATCATACTCCTAAATTAAGAAGGAAAAAGTAATTTCTATCTAATTCCTACAAAACAATGTTAGCATAAGATAAATGGAAGTTATTATGCCAAATGTACATGAGAATGCTTATATACATGGAGGAATAGGATATATATACCTAAAGGCATGATTCAAAAAAAATGCACATGCATTAATATGACAAGAAGGGAAGATACGCATAGGATGTGGACGCAGAAAATACTGTAAATGCAATGAAGGGTTGTGAGGGAATAGTTATGTGATGGCTATTGGTATGAAGGTGGATGCTACATGCAGGGGGATGGTATGTGTTGGGTTTCAGCAAGTGTAAATAGTGCACCGTTGGACTGAATGAAGATTCCAACATAAATATTGGAGGTGATTAGCACTTCTACAGGTGCCTAAGACAGAATCACAACAGTGCCTAAACATTGTTGTGAGTGGTGACAGATGAAAAACATAATAGTGCAGGGGTTTGAGTCACTGTGGGGCTAAGTAAAACTATGGTATTGACAGTACAGGTGGTTTTTGATATAAGTAAATGAAACTGCAACAGTGGATGCAGCTAACAGAGGAGGTTTATGGGAACTACTGTGCAACGATAGTCACTGCAAAGATGGAACCTGATAGCCGATGAATGGTGTCATTAATAGGTGTGGTGGAAGTGGATTGCAGCAGGGAGTGACACTGCTGCAAATACCCATGGAAAACGTAAAGAAAATTGTTGTTACACTAATGCAGATGCCTGACTTTATCTAAATGGGAAGTGAATGACAGGGTGAATGCATACCCTGTAGAGTGGATATGATACACAGGGAGAATCATGCAGAATATTTTGTGATAATCATGGCAATTGCTGGAATGCTTGATGCTATAGTGAGAGTGCAAAATAACACATGTGAGTTGGTGGCTGTGCATGGGAAGCCACAGCAGGGGTGCTGTGAAGGTAAGAAATATAATGATTTCTAAGGATTGATGGAAATGGCCCTGGCAAGGGCCTTGAATATACACTGTGGAGATAGCCGCAGAAGGGTAGCAGTGGGGATGCTGTTGCGCATGCTTCAAAACAGAGTTTTGAGTTTGAAAGCACCTTCAAAATGGCCTTTTGTCATGCTAAAATGGTGCTATCTGTTACAACATAACAGGTATTGTTAACCCAGCTAGACTGGCTAATGCCCAGCAACCTTGGAATGAACCAACCAACCTTCAGAATTTTTGCTAGAAGGGCCATCTTTACATTAAAGTGCAAAAATTGTGCTAGAAGGGCCATCATATGAACAAATTGTGGTAACTGTTTTTTGATACCCAAAAGGTGGATAGGTATAAATCGATTTGTTTCAGTATGAATGCTAAATCTTATAGTTGGTTGTACTATTTAGCATGAATAGTACAACCCATTATAAGATTTAGCATTCATATTTATAAATTGATTTGTGTACATACTGAAACCTTACACGACACTCACTGAAATGACAAGAGTTTTGGTAATCTGACAGTGAAGGAAAAACACCTAGAAGGTAGATGCAGTCGATGATGGAAACAATGCTCCCACTACGCAGACGACAACAAAGGGTACTCCGGCGATAGCAGACGACGACAAAGGTTGCTACAGTAGTAGTTGACGGTGGCAAAGGGTGCTCCAGCGACAACAAACGATAACAACAGGTGCTTCGACGATAGCAGACGACGACAAAGGGTGCGTCATCAAAGGGAACTCTTGTTACAACAGATGGTTCGTCGTCAAAGGGTGATCCGACAACAACATAAGAGTTTACTGCTTAGGGCAAAAATAAAACGTTTGGACTTTGAAGAGTTAAGATGATCCTCCTTTTTCTAGATGAAAGACATTTTTGTCCTTTTCTTGAATCGTCGTTTCATGGCAGGAATGGCGTGAAAGGGTACTTAAGTCTTTGCAACCACACCAAACTCCGATGCTAAGTGATGCCGACACACACAGGGATATGAGCCCCACGTGCTTATATACATGGCACTCATTCGGACCCCCGAACACGCACCGGCGTGTTCGAGGGGGGAGGGGGGGGACATATAACCCTCTTCGCTAATTTGTGTCACCCGAAACTTGGTGACATTCACAAGTCACCACACCAGATGAGCGTAGCGCTTGTGGGCTGGAAAATAGCAATTTTATGAGAGAGACTTTGCTACCATAGGAAGCAAAATAGAGATTTTACAAGAGAGAGAGAGAGAGAGAGTCTGTGGTAGTTAACGAGATGCCTTCTTTTTTTGTTTTTGTTGTACTTATAAATAGCTTCTTATGCATATGGAAGATAAGGAGGAAATCTTGGCTACTAGGATGACAAAATAAGCATCTTTCATGTATATTGAACTAAGCAAAGTCCTTCATATATGGAGAACATGGTAGCAACTATTTGGCTTCATCCTCATATGCACGTTAGGCCCTTGCACATTTCAGGTGAAGTCACCATGGGAAGACCACATGCTCTGTTCGTCCCATTTCCTGCACAAGGCCATGTCAAGCCGCTCATGGAGTTCTCTCATCGCCTTGCCGATGATGGCTTCATGGTTACATTCGTCAACATCGAGTCTATTCATGCTCGCTTAATGGAGGCGTTGCCAGAAAACTTTTCCAGTGAGTACAGTGGGCGGATCCGTTTGGTGACCATACCAGATGGATTTGATCCAGATGACAATCGGAGAGACTTTGCGGAATTCACTCATTCGGTCCACAACATCATGCCGGGGTTTTTACAGGAGCTCATACTGAAGATCAATGAGAAGGAAGATGAGAAGATCACATGCATGATTGCTGATGGTATGATTGCAACTCTGCTGAGTGTTGCAGAGAAGCTAAACATCAAGAGGAGAGTGTTCTGGCCAGCTTCGGTCTGGTTTTTAGCCATCACCATGAAGATCCCCATGTTTGTCGGTTCTGGAGTCAGATGAAAACGGTAAACATCAACCCAAAGAATTGTTCATGACCAATCATAGTGTATTAAACTTATTATAATCAGGCGCCGTTGATCTCGATTTGGGTGCGTGCTACTTTGCACAAACTCAGTCTGCTCATCTAAAAGAGGTGACTCGTAAATGTGTTGTCACTAAGTTGACTGGACGTCATGAGTTCTAAACCCCCCTTGCCCCAAGGCTGGAGCTGGGTGTAGGCAAGGGCACCTGGGTTAATTTTTACACCAACGAACTTGGTGAGTGATGCGGTTTTCCCCTTGTAATTATCAAAAAGATAAGAAAAAAAGTTTCGATCCCTTGGTGAGTTATCATAAGTGCCAGCTGGACCAACCAGTTATTGCTGATAGATGGAACCTTGCACTGCTATTTCTCTAAATTTCGGCTCAAATTGGATGGTAAATGCAGGTAATCCTGATCTTTTGTGAGCTCTGAAGTTTGTAGTAAACTGGCAGTGACAAGTCATATAGGTCCTTGAATATCCAGCATAACATAGTTAACTCTGAAGTTCTTGCCTGCTTTATTTGAGATGTTTTAAAAAATTTCATATCTCACATTTTAGGAAGTAAAATATTGTCTTTTTTTTTTAGAGAGAGAAAAGAAATGATTTCATTCATCGGATGAGAAAATAAAAAATAAGTGGTCACTAGATGAGTGATGAGAAGACACCCAGGGAACAAAAATAAGAAGGCAGACAAGAAAACATAGAAACCATGAAGCCAAAGCCAACCAAATCACGATAGGACACATACATCCGAGAGCAGATCCAGTGCTCAGGGCCGAGTACTTTGTTAAGTACTCGGACCACACAAAACGAGGAAAATCACTGCGTGCAATGCCTGCCCATTGCCCATCACCCACAACAATTTTCTCTATTTTCACGACATCAATTTTCTGTGTTTTGTGTGGCTCGAGCACTTTGTTACCCGAGTACCGGATCTTCTCTCCATTCCCCTGCACAGTCGGGTGAGAGAGGCAGCAGAAAAACGCAGATGAGGAGCAACAGACAGAGGCCGAGACCGGGCTCCTCCGCCTGAAGCTGACGCTAGTAAAATCTTGTCAAATTAAACAAACAAAACAATACAAAAAGCAAAATTTGAAATTTTAAAATAAATTTATTAAATGAAACTACAGTTTTTTTCCGAGAAATTCATGATAAAAATGTACCTAATGTGATGTTTCCATTTTCATGATAAAACCATGTCATTTTCAACACATTGAAATATTTCACTTTTTTTAACTTCTACGAAACAATCACATCTTTTCCAAGATATTTTGGAAGTGTGGAGATATTTGTCACTATAGTTCCATAAGCCCATTAGTTTGTATGATTGCCTTCTATTGTGCCAACGTTAAGGTCACTGGAGCAACAGAGGGTGGAGATCTGATCTGGTACCCAGCCCAATGAACGGATGCCACACATCCATCCATTGGGACCAATCTTCCCGGTCCAGTGATTGTACTCACTACCTTGAGATGTACTTGGTCCCATCAGGATCTCCGCTCCAGAGATTAGTCTGTTGAATGATCCAAGGTCCCTAAGCATTATTTTGTAAATATGAACCACTATATCATCTGGATATGAGGGCAGTCATGGCTGAACGGGATGACCGGACGTTTCTTGAAAAGAAAGAGAATAAGATGACAAACATTTTATTGTGGCAGGGGATTTCAAACTAAATAACTAAACAATATAAAAAAAATGGTATTAGAATATTAAAAATAAATTGAAAGAAGAAACTAACGGTTTTTTTTCCTGAGAAATTGCTCACAAATTGCAAATGTCATTTTCTTTGTGATGTTTGTGTTCTAATGATAAAATTGTCATTATATTTTCAATATATTGAGATATTTTTCCAGTTCTCCACTTTTTATGAAACCGTCACATTTTTTACTGGACGTGCCTGAATGGAAGTACGGGTATTTCTTACATATTTCTATAATTTTCAAGGAAAACAAGGAGAAGAATCTGATGGTCATTTTGTTAGTGGCAGGGTTTCCAAAAGATGGTGCACCAATCCAACTCTCCGAGGCAATCCCAGCCCTGGACCCTGCTCACTTATGCTGGATCACCATGAAAGATCTCCAGCTACTCAAGAGCAGCTCTTTCACTACCTTCGGAAGTGTGCTGAAGCAATAAAAGGCATTGATCACATAGCCTGCAACTCATTTTCCGAACTCGAATCACCGGCGTTCGCGATCATTGGCAATGCTGTTCCAGTTGGTCCCCTTGTCTCAGCCAACCACTTCAAGCATCAGCCATCCTCATTTTGGCAAGAAGACTTGAGCTGTCTTGACTGGCTCGATCAACAGCCAGCTGGGTCAGTCATCTATGTCTCATTGGGAAACACCACAATGCTCGGCCAACACCAAATTGATGAGCTGGCACTTGGGCTTGAGCTCACTGGGAGGCCCTTCCTCTGGGTGTCTAGGCCCGGGTTCATGAACCGAGCTGATCATGCAGTCTACCCTGAAGGGTTTATAGACCATGTGGCTGGAAGTGGGCTTATTGTGGGGTGGGTTCCACAGAGAGAAGTGCTCTCACATCCTTTTGTATCTTGTTTTCTAACTCACTGTGGGTGGAACTCTACCATCGAAGGGCTAAGCAATGGGGTGTGCCCATGTTGTGTTGGCCTTATATTGCTGAACAGTTTCAAAACAGGACCTACATAGTTGTGGTGTGGAAGGTGGGACTGGGTTTGGTAAAGTGTGAAGATGGAATTGTTAGAATGGAAGAGATCAAGAGTAAAATGGAAGCATTGTTGAATGAAAGGATAAGGGCGGGAAGAGTGTGATGGAGGGTGGAGATTCTTTTAGGGGATTTCATGATTTTGCCCATGCCATGACAGGTGAACTCTAAATTTGTGTTTTATTTCCCTTTTTTTTTTGTCCTTTCCGTCTAGTTGATTGTATGGTGATAATTATTGGCAGCGTGTGGCTGTTCATGGGGATATTTGATTAAAAGTATTTTTTTTTATGAGAGGCACGCAGAAACTGCCCCCAAGCCCGAGGCTGGATCAGGTGCAATCACATTGCATAAAATGCATGTGCTGCTGCACCTGACCACCATCCATTTTTCTGACATCTTGTGAACTGTGGGGCCCAAGAGCAAATGGGTGGTTGTCAGGTGCAGCGGCACATGAACTTCCAATGTGATTGCACCTGATCTAAAATTGGAGCCAAAGACCTAATTGAGTTGGACTTGGCCTGTATTATATAAGGTCGCTATCGCTGTCACAGGCCTATTTCCTTCAATGGGCCAGCGCGGCGCAACGGTCCTTCCCACCGCCGCAAGCCTATTTGTCAGCTCGCTTGTCGATCGCGGAAGCTTGTAATCAGAGTGCAAGAGAGCAAGAGAGAATAGAGGGAGAGAAATTGCAATCACAAGAAGCAATCACAACGAGGGTGAACAAAAGAAAGCTCAATGCATTTACTTCATTCACAATTTTGCCCGTAGGCTATTACAGTTCAAGTATACGGGCTGCCCCTTCGGGGTATTGATTCACCTGAACAGGGCAGCTTACATCAGACTCAACAAAAGCAAAACAGACTCTAAGCGCAACTGTACACTGTAAGTCGCAAGGGAACATGCTCCCCCCTTCAAATCATGCGTCGTCCAAGGCTCCATCTATTTCGTGGTAAGCCCTGACTTCAGCCGAGTAGCGGCTGTTCATTCGAAATGCAGGCTTCCACGTTGATTCCGGTGTTTTCTCCCATTGCACCAAATATTTCTTTGCTTGTTCCAAGTAGTTGACCTTGTGGCGAAGGATCTGACTGAGGTGCTTCTCTGCCCGTTGTGCTGTCGGGGCCCTCTGCATGATGGGAGCGCGTTGTGGCACACTTTGTTCCAGGTCTCCATCATCTGGATGAAACTGCTTGAGGTTGCACACGTGGAACACTGGGTGCACCTTGAAGTTTGGGGACAACTCCAGCTTGTATGCCAGCTTGCCCACCTTCTTTGTGATGGTGAAGGGTCCCTCATACTTTCTGAGTAGTCCGCGGTGCCTGTGCGACCAGGATATAACTTCACCAACACTTGGTCCCCAACTTGGAACCCTGCGGGCCGACGGTGTTTGTCTGCCCACTTCTTCATTCTCTTTGCCGCTTTGTGTAAGAATGCCTTCGCCAACTCATTTTGCTCGTGCCAGTCGCGAATAAACTAATAGGCGAATGATGGCCTTCCCTTTTCTTGTGTGGCAAGAGTGTGCGGGGTCAGTGGCTGCTGCCCCGTGGCTATCTCAAACAGATTGTGGCCTAAAGACTCGCTCTTCTGCAGATTATAACAAAATTGTGCCACATCAAGGAGCTTCACCCAATTTTTCTGATTGGCACTAACAAAGTGCCTAAGGTACTGCTTCAGTATCCCGTTGATACACTCTGTCTGCCCATCTGTCTGTGGATGGAAGCTTGTTGAAAGCAGCAACTCAGACCCAAGTAGCCGAAATACTTCACGCCAGAACTTGCCCGTGAAGCGAGCATCGCGATCACTCACAATGCTCTTTGGTATGCCCCAGTGCTTCACCACATGCTTTACGAACAACTCTGCAGGGCACTCCTTGGAAGCTGGGATGGAGGTGGCATACTTTGAGAAACGATCCACCACAACCAAAATAGAACTAAGGCCCTCTACCCTCGGCAGACTAACAATAAAGTCCATGGAGATGCTATCCCAAGGACGTTCTGGAATTAGAGGCTCAAGGAGACCGACAACTTTGTGGTTTGTCCCCTTATCTTGCTGGCAGATGAGGCATGTCCGCACATACCCCTCAACGTCGTCTCTAATCTGCGGCCAATAGTAGCCGCGCTCAAGGAGTGCTAAGGTCCGCTCCTGACCAGGATGGCCGGCCCATAGTGTATCATGGCACTCCTTGAGTAGCTCTCAGCAAAGGCTTCCCCACCGTGGTACAAAGATGTGTTCCCCTTTTGTTACGAGGAGGCAATCCTGTAGCCAAAATCGCTGAGTCTTCCCTACCTGCGCTAGAGAAACAAGGTGTTGTGCGGTCGGATCGTGCTGCGTACTCTCGCGGATGTGGCTCAGCAATGCACCCTCCAAATGCACTTTGGAAGACTCCGCGCGCGCAACTGCCAGTTCAGCCCTACAGCTCAAGGCATCCGCCACAACATTGGTCTTTCCAACCTTGTACTCCAAGGCAAAGTCGAACTCAGCCAAAAACATCTGCCATCGAGCTTGTTTAGGCATCAACTTCTTCTGTGTCTGAAAATAGCTCGTGGCCACATTGTCCGTCTTGACGACGAACTCAGCACCCAAATGGTAGTGCCGCCAGGTCCTGAGGCAATACACAATGACGGTCATCTCACGTTCATGCACTGTGTAACGCCTCTCTGCATCCTTCAGCTTGCGACTCTCATATGCGATCAGATGACCATCTTGCATAATAACTCCGCCAATGGCAAAGTCTGAGGCATCAGTGTGGACTTCAAAGGGTCTCGAATGATCAGGCAGTCGCAGCACTGACTCCCTCACTAAGGCTTTCTTCAAGTCATCGAAGGCATCTTGGAACACTTTTGTCCAGAGCCATACCCGATTCTCCTTTAACAAATCTGTGAGGGGTGCAACAATGAGGGAATAACCTTCGATGAAACGCCGATAATAGTTTGCCAAACCGAGGAATGATCGCAATTCTGGCACTTTGCTTGGCGGAACCCATTCTTGGATGGCCCTTATCTTCTGCCCATCCATACGCAGCACACCACGCCCCACAACGTGGCCAAGGAAGTTGATCTCCTCCTGCTCGAAGAGACACTTCTCTCATTTGACACAGAGGTCATTCTCTTTCAGCACCTAAAACACTGTTCGTAAGTGCCCGACATGTTCCTCCATGTTGCTGCTATAGATCACGATATCATCCAGATAGACTACCACAAACTTGTCTAAGTTAGGGTAGAAGATATGGTTCATTAAAGTCGTGAACATGGCTGAAGCATTTGTCAACCCGAATGGCATTACTAGAAATTTGTAAGCACCATAATGGGTGACACAAGTTGTTTTCGGCTCATCACCTTCGGTAATCCTCACCTGCCAGTAACTCGATCGTAGATCTAGCTTGGAAAAGATAGGGGCACTGCCTAGCTGATCGAACAAGTCTGCTATCAATGGCAATGGGTACTTGTTCTTCACTGTGACCTTGTTCAAAGCACGGTAATCCACACATAACCGTTTAGAGCCATCATGTTTCATTTGGAAAAGGACCGGGGCACCAAATGGGGCTTTTGATGGACGAACAATGCCTGCGTCCAACATCTCGTCTAGCTGCCTGCGCAGCTCCTTCAGCTCAGCTGGCCCCATACGGTATGGAACCATTGCAGGAGGCTTCGCTCCCGGGGTCAACTCAATCTTGTGGTCGACCTCACGTCTTGGCGGAAGACGCTTTGGCAATTCCGGGGGCATCACCCCCCGAAACTCCTCCAATAGTGGGGCTAAGGTCAGCGGCATTGCTGCTTCTACCTTCCCTTCATCTACACACACTGCAACTAAGAATGTCTGCTCCCCATGCTTGACACCCTTCTTCAGTTGCATTGCCGATAACATGGAAGACTTGCCTTTCTACGTAAGGCACTGTACTGTGTGTGACAGGTCTGACCCCATGATCGTCAATGTGTTAAACTTTGGCAGCATCATAACATTCTGGCTTCGCAGAAACTCCATACCCAGAATCACCTTGAAATCGTCCAAATGCACCACAGAGAAGTTGGCTTTGCCGACCCAACTCCTCACTTGAGTAGCCACATCTCTTGCTTCACCAAGGATGGGATTGGTCTCAGAGTTTACTGTTTTGATAGTCCTCTGCTTTGGCCCAGTTTTCAAGCCCAACCGCTCTGCCTCTTCCCGCGAGACAAAGTTGTGTGTGGCCCCCGAGTCTACCATTGATGAAGTAGACTTTCCTTTCATAATGACTTATACGTACATAAGTTCCTTACTGACCTGCATGTTCTTAGCTGCGCAACTTCTAGCAGCGTTAATCAATCGCATGACCCCCATCCTTGGTTGTATGGTCTCAGTGTCACTGCATTCAGTATTGCTGCATTCTTCATGTGCAGCATTGGCTTGCCCGTCGTCCTTTACAAGGCGCTTTGGGCACTGCCTGGCGATATGTCTATCACCGCAGAATCAACATGTCACAACCGCACCCTTGTTGCTGTTGTTATGCTTTGTGAAGTTCTGTTTCTTTTCGGATTGATGGCGTGTCGACCCCTCACCTTTATCATTGTGTTGCTCATCCTTCTTGCCTCTGTGGTTAGGCTTCTTCCCAACTTTGGTTGATGGGGTGAAAGGCTTGCGCTGAGTGTCAACTAAGCGCTCTGCCTCCACATATGTATCTTCCAAAATACGGGGGTTGCTCCTTTCCACTTCAGACTGTGCCCATGGCTGAAGTCCCACAATGAACCAGTTGAGCATGTCGTCTTCTGGCATGTTAGGTATCTCCAGCATAAGCTTCTGGAACGTTCTGACATAGTCTTGCAACGAACCAGTGTGTTTGAGCTCACGAACCATCCGGTAAGCCTGTCTCTAGGCATTTCTTGGCATGAAGTAGTTGCGCAACTCTACTTTGAAGTCATCAAAGGTGTCTATCACACATTGACCCCTCTCCATGTCATTGCGCTTTCGCCTCCACCAAGCAATAGCATCACCATCAAGTAAGGCCGTTGCAGCCTTAATCCTTAGATCTTCAAGGGTCACATTCTGGATATCCAAGTAGTCTTCTACTTAGAACAAGAAGTTCTCAATGGCCTTGTTGTCATGAGAACCATTGAATTTTGCGGGTCTTGGCACATCAATCCTTGATGGCCTCTCACCATTTCTGTCATTTAGGGTCACCGTCCGCTGCAACGTACAATTCTTCAACTGAAGCTCCTCTACTTCAGTCTGCAATGCGGCCACTGTAGTCGTCAACGAAGTGACCTGCCCCATTAATAAGGTAACATGCTCTTGCAGTCTCGCCACCACATCATTCAGTCCACTGAATGATTCACATGCACGTGAAATCACTTCCTCATGCGAAGTCACCTCTTCCACCAGCTTGTTAACAGTTGCAACCAACTCTTCTTGGCCCCGAGGTGAACCCATCTCCTCAGCTTCAGCAACTGCCTTGCCTTTGGTGTTGCGCAAGTTTTGATAAGGAGCCATGATGTCTTGCTCACAAATCGCAGTCTATCGGCGTGTCTGACGACACCAACTCCAGAGTCCCTTCCCCAGCATGAGAACGGGCTCTGATACCACTTGTCACAGGCCCATTTCCTTCAATGGGTCAGCGCGGCGCGACGGTCCTTCCCACCGCCGCAAGCCTACTTGTCAGCTCGCTTGCCGATCGTGGAAGCTTGTAATCAGAGTGCAAGAGAGCAAGAGAGAATAGAGAGAGAGAAATTACAATCACAAGAAGCAATCACAATGAGGGTGAACAAAAGAAAGCTTAACGCATTTACTTTATTCACAATTTTTCCTGCAGGCTATTACAGTTCAAGTATACGGGCTGCCCCTTCGGGGTATTGATTCACCTGAACCGGGCAGCTTACATCAGACTCAACAAAAGCAAAACAGACTCTAAGCGCAACTGTACATTGTAAGTCACAAGGGAACAATGATCATGCATATAATTCAGAGTTTATTAACATTTAAATATGCATGATTTTATAAAATAATGTTTCAAAAACCTAATTTTATGTTAGTTTTCGAGTAAATGTGCTAAAATGATTTAAAAATAGAAAATGCATGAAAAATAGTTTTATTTTACATTTTTTTAAACATATTTTAGTTTTTTTTTTTATATTCATAGTAGTCTAGTGTTAGTTTTTAATTAAAAATTAAAAATAAAAAAATAGAGAAAATAGTTTTTAAAATCATTTTAAATGTTTGTTTTTTTAGAAAAGAAAAAAAATTAGTAGAATAGTTTTTATTTTCATTATAAATGAAATAAAGTTTTGTTTGTAATTTTTTTTTAATAAACCGGTTAACAAGGTTGTTGAATTTTAAAAAACTAAAAAAAATGAATAAGCAAACCGGCTGGAACCGGTTTGCATTGTTTTAAAACTAATTTTTTTTTCAACCGGTTCCAACCGGTTTGAGTTCTTTAAAACCCCCAAAATCGCAAAAAACCGGGCGCCTCTTCCATTCACGCCTGAACCGTCCTCTTTTCCCTCTTTCCCCTCTTTCCCTGTATTCCCTTTCTTCTCTCCTTCCTCCACCATCGCCGGTGGTTACTCCCCTTCCCTACCTTCCCTTTCTCCCTCTTTCTCTGTCAAATCTGGCAACCGGTGGTGGTGAAGCTTCAGTCCGGTGACAGCAGTGGTGGAGGAGGCTGCCACCTCTTCTTCAGCTTCTTCTTCATCACGGTAAGTTCTGATTTCTCCTCTTTTTCTTCAGTTCTTCTTCTTCATCCTCTCCGATTCTTCTTCTTCTTCTTTTTCTTCCGATCTAATTCATCTTCTACTTCTTCTTCTTCTTCTTCTTCTTCCATAAATCCTGTTCTTCTTCTCCTTCTTATTCTTCAAATCTTCTTCTGGTTGATTGTATATCTGTAAAACAGAAATAAAAAAAAGAAAAAAAACTGAAAGAAACACAAAAAGAAAAAAAAAACTCTCAATCCTTGTTGTTTCTAATTTTTTTAGTTGTCTATTCGATTGATTCCTTTGTAATTTTGTTTACTATAATCTTTTCTGTTTGATAGTTCAGTAGTTCCTTGTTTTGATTTTCTGAATTACTGATTTTTTTTTCTTTTGTTTTCTGTGTGTGTATGAATTACCGATTCATTAGTTTTTTTTCTTTTCATCTTGTAATTTTGATTTTCTGTGTGTAGTTAGTAATTCTGAATGTTTGATCTTTGCCTTTCTGATTTTTATGTTTACTTTGATTCATTAGTTGTTTTGATTTGATTTCTTGTTTTTTTTTTAATCTTGTTTTCATCTTTAGCATAAATCTGTTTTTCATTTTATTTCTTGATTGCTGTCATTTTTTTTATTTCTGTTTTCAATTACAAATGTTCATGTTTTCAGTTCAGTAATGTTTTGTTGCTTTCATTCCACGCATAAATTCTTATTTTGTTTCCATTTCTTTTACTTACTTGTTCATGTATTTTGTGTTTGCTTAATTCCGTAGTCTTTTTAATTTCTGGTTTGTTCAGTTAAGTTTTTCCTGTTGTTAACATTCATGTCATGTTTTTCATTTAATGTTTTTAACCAATTCAATTCTTGTTTTTATGTTTTGTCATCTTCCTGTTTTTCAATACAACTTAGTTTTCATATTCAAATTCTTGTTATTTTTACATTCTGATGTTTTGATTTTTCTTTATTTTCCTATTTTTGTTAAGTAAACTGTTAGTTAAGTGCTTGTAATCAGTTAGTTAGATTTCTTTCATATTTCTAGCATGTAATTAGTATTTTTTTTAGTATAATTCTACTTCTATCTCTGGTACTGCTCGTGTTCATTTTAATGGTGCAGGATAGCAAAGACTGGAGCGGAAGCGATTACATGACACGAAGTACGAAGAATAAAGTTTCTTTTTGCTTTTATTTTTAGAATTAGGAATTTAATTGGGTTTGTAAATATTGCACTTTACGCCCTCTGCGAAGGGTATTCATTTGTTGTAATAGTTAGTTGTTTTTACTCTTTTGAAACATTTACATTTCAAATAATTCGGCAATAAAGATTAGTTTAGATTTGTGTGCTTGAATACGATATATTCCCGTTCCCTGAGTTCGACCCGGTATCATCCACTAGTGAGAACCGGTTTTTATTATTTGATGTCTGGTTTTCACATGTTTTTCATATAAAAATCTTTTCAAAATTACAACGATTTTAAAGAAGACATCAAATTTTTGGCGCCGTTGCCGGGGAACGGCGTAATATTAGTATTCACTTTATTGCCTAGTGTTTGTGTTGCATTTAGGTTTAGAACCACGTATGTGCATATCTTAGAGACGAGCTTACTTTTCTGCACAGCCCACCTATTAGGATCCCCTTAGAGGTGACTGTGTACGATTGGTACCGTACACATAGAATTCATATTTTGAATGCATAATCTCTGTTATGTGTAACTGCGTGGTGTTTGTTTAGTTTTTGTTGTTTTTAGTTTACTCGCTTTGTGGTTTGTGTGGTTTGGCCGCTTAGTGCGTTAGTTAGGTAGAAAACCCAAAGTTAGGACATGTGCTACACCGGTCTACTCCAAGATGTACGCAATGGCTGACGATCATCAATTGATCCGTCCTTTGAGGGAGTACTTCATGCCAAATACGTATACTCCCACCTCCTGCATCACGAGACCTGATGTAGGAGCGAGCCATTTTGAGATTAAGGCCAGTGTGATTCAAATGTTACCTTCGTTTTATGGCCTTAGCAATGAGGACCCATATCGTCATCTCGACGAATTCCTTGAGATTTGCTCGACTGTGCGAATCAATAACTTTGGAGATGATGCTATGTGGTTGACTTTGTTTCCGTTCTCTCTCAAAGATAAAGCCAAGCACTGGCTAAAATCTCTTAAGACGGTTCGTATTACTACTTGGGAAGGAATGCAAAAAGAATTTCTAAAAAAATATTTCCCAATTGGTAAGACGAATCAGTTTCGTAAAGCTATAACCAGTTTTTCTCAAATTGAGGGAGAACAATTTCACGAGTCTTGGGAGAGATTGAAAGATCTTCTCCGCAAGTGTCCCCATCACCAGGTGCCTCGTTGGCAGTTGGTGCAGTATTTTTATGACGGGCTTACTGAGAAGCATCGTCAAATGGTTGATTCGTCTTGTGGGGGCACTTTTATGCTCAAGAGTGAGGACGAGGCGTGGTCTCTATTCGAGACCTTGAGTGAAAACACGATGCATCATACCTTGTCTTCACGGCTCGATAGGACTACACCTGTGTCTAGTGGTCCTAGGAAAGTTGGGATTTCCGAAGTTAGGTCTGAGTTAGAATTGCGTACCAAGGTTGACCACTTGACTAGGAAGTTAGATCAATTCCTAGCCAATTCTTCGAGAAGTCCAGTAGAAAGAGTGTGCGAGCTATGTGCTAGCCCTGCACATTGTGTTTCAGATTGTCCGGCAGCGCCCTTATATCCTGAATTCGTTCAGGAGCAGGTGAATGCTGCCCAAGGTTTCGCTAGACCCATGCCTGATTCATTTACACCATCATATACCCCAGGTTGGCGAAACCAATCCATTCCCCTATCCCATCAGCCCTACCAGACACAGTATAGATCCAGTAACCCTTCACAAGGTTACTCACATCCTATATTTCCACAGGTTCATTCCCAGTATTGTCTACCTTCTCCTCAGGAGCCCAGTCCAAGTTCATCATTTCAAGAGAAGATGTTAGAAGCCTTTTCTGATATCAAGGCCACTCTTTGTTCCCATACGCAGTCAATAGCCAAACTAGAGACTCAAATGGGGCAGTTAGCTCAGACATTGAGTAGGCAAAATCAGGGGAACCTTCATAGTCAGTCTGTTGTCTCTAAGGGAGAGGATTCCATGTCATTTGACTTGCAACCCACTGATTCACATCATGAGCAAGTCAAATCTATTACATCCCTTCAGTATGGGAAGGCGTGTCACTCCACTCAGGAATCGACTCATGAACCTCATATCATTTCTATTGATGAGTCGATCTCCATGATACCTCAACAGAAGGGGCCTTACTCACAGCATACATTTTCATCATATAAAGCCCCATTTTCTCAGCCTGTAGGATCACCAATCGTTTTGAGTAAGCAAGAGGTGCAGATGCAGAAGGTGCTTGACCAAGTCAAGCCTGATCATATTCACCACTTGTCTGAAGTAGCATTCATTGATACTCGGTCGGTCCTAGACTCTCGATTCTTGAGCAGTCTCTCAGATGAGACTAATCTCTGTTCTTCACGTCGAGAGAGTTATGATCCTACAGTTAGAGGTAGACGGGATGGAAACACAGTGCGTAGTGTCACAGATGACACTCTTTTCTTCATAGAGCCCGGTTGAGTCTGACTTCATGTCCATTGATCTCATGGACGAGGAAGGATTTTTCCAGGGATCCGTCTGGCTGGGGATGTGAAACTTAGCGCTTTATGGGAGGCAACCCATATTCTGTACAGTTTTACATTTGTTGTTAGGATTTGTAGATTTCATTTAGTTTTATTTTTTTTCTTTTTCTATGAGTTTCAGGTATTGTCATGTATACATTGCATTCATTACATTCATAGAATGTGCATTTTTAATTCATGTCAGGTTATTCTACTCTTTCCCTCATTTATTTCTCTCATGTGCATTCACATAGTTTCATATAAGCATGGGGGAGTGCCACTGGGACAGTGTCATTCAAGCATGGGGGAGGGTGTAGAGTGCACACCTTGATATTTCTGTTTACGTTATTGCACATGTTTACACATCTCTCATGAAAAGTAGATTTTTAAAGAAAGAGTTTGAACTTATATGAATGTTATTTCAAATCTGATGTTTTTAGAGGATTTTTCAAGCCCCACGAAAATTTTTTCTGACATAGATCTAAAAATTATGGTTGTTTATGCGGATTTCGAAGAAATGATGATAGAAACATGTTAGAATTTATTTTGAATCATAAATATGAATATGCACAGTTCTATTTTTGAAAAACTAAGCAAAATGGACAAAAGCGTAAAAAATGAGCTCAAAAGAAAAAATAGCATGCGTTAGGTTGTTTGGATAATTCCACAATCCTTAGTAGATGGAACTTAGATGTAAGTTGAAACTTTTAATTCCATTTCGAAAAGGAGAGTGGAAAACTTCGTGATCCTAAGTAACTGAGAAGAGATACAAGTTGAAATGTTTGATTCTCATGTTATAAAGGTGAATGAAGGAAGTCACTTTTATGTCTTAGTTGATATCTTTTTGTATGTATTGAAAAAGTATAAAAGATATTGACATTGCACAAGGCATAAAAGCAGACCACACGCAAGCTATAAGAGAAGAATGAATACGCAAAAAGAAAAAGCGTGAAAAAAATGAAAAAATCGAGAAAAGAGCTGAAAAAGAGAGAAAAGTTCAATGCTTAGAAGTGTGATTGAGAAAACCTGTGCAGAAAACATATGAGTGAGGATAAGTAAATAATAATATGTTTTTATTGGATTTTCTAAGAATAAAACATAAATAATTGTGATATTTAGAAAAGTGAAAGAAATTCTTTTTCTGTGGTGGTATATAAAAGACTCTAATTATGTTTTGATTTAGAAATAATAGGAAATATTTGTGAAAATAAAGTCTTTAATTACCTACTGATTGTGAGGATGTGTAATATTATGCATACATGACAGAGATGTTTGTGGGTAGCATCACTGCAAACCCTCACGAGACCTTACTCGTCCACTGGGGTAACCCAGGGGTTGAAAGGGCTTGTTGCATGAGCTAAATGCAACCGTGATTCCTACGAAGTGAGTTAGGTGATAGTTTGGTTTCTTGCATTTTTCTAGTTTGCTCGAGGACTAGCAAAACATAAGCATGGGGGTATTTGATCATGCATATAATTCAGGGTTTATTAACATTTAAATATGCATGATTTTATAAAATAATGTTTCAAAAACCCAATTTTATGTTAGTTTTCGAGTAAATGTGCTAAAATGATTTAAAAATAGAAAATGCATGAAAAATAGTTTTATTTTACATTTTTTTATACATATTTTAGTTTTTTTTTTTTATATTCATAGTAGTCTAGTGTTAGTTTTTAATTAAAAATTAAAAATAAAAAATAAAAAAATAGAGAAAATAGTTTTTAAAATCATTTTAAATGTTTGTTTTTTTTAGAAAAGAAAAAAAATTAGTAGAATAGTTTTTATTTTCATTATAAATGAAATAAAGTTTTGTTTGTAATTTTTTTTTTAATAAACCGGTTTACAAGGTTGTTGAATTTTAAAAAACTAAAAAAAATGAATAAGCAAACCGGTTGGAACCGGTTTGCATTGTTTTAAAACTGATTTTTTTTTTTAAACCGGTTCCAACCGGTTTGAGTTCTTTAAAACCCCCAAAATCGCAAAAAAACCGAGCGCCTCTTCCATTCACACCTGAACCGTCCTCTTTCCCTGTATTCCCTTTCTTCTCTCCTTCCTCCACCATCGCCGGTGGTTACTCCCCTTTCCTACCTTCCCTTTCTCTCTCTTTCTCTGTCAAATCCGGCAACCGGTGGTGGTGAAGCTTCAGTCCGGTGACAGCAGTGGTGGAGGAGGCCGCCACCTCTTCTTCAGCTTCTTCTTCATCACGGTAAGTTCTGATTTCTCCTCTTCTTCTTCAGTTCTTCTTCTTCATCCTCTCCGATTCTTCTTCTTCTTCTTTTTCTTCCGATCTAATTCATCTTCTACTTCTTCTTCTTCTTCTTCTTCTTCTTCCATAAATCCTGTTCTTCTTCTCCTTCTTATTCTTCAAATCTTCTTCTGGTTGATTGTATATCTGTAAAACGGAAATAAAAAAAAGAAAAAAAACTGAAAGAAACACCAAAAAGAAAAAAAAAAACTCTCGATCCTTGTTGTTTCTAATTTTTTTAGTTGTCTATTCGATTGATTTCTTTGTAATTTTGTTTACAATAATCTTTTTTGTTTGATAGTTCAGTAGTTCCTTGTTTTGATTTTCTGAATTACTGATTTTTTTTCTTTTGTTTTCTGTGTGTGTATGAATTACCGATTCATTAGTTTTTTTTCTTTTCATCTTGTAATTTTGATTTTCTGTGTGTAGTTAGTAATTCTGAATGTTTGATCTTTGCCTTTCTGATTTTTATGTTTACTTTGATTCATTAGTTGTTTTGATTTGATTTCTTGTTTTTTTTTTTAATCTTGTTTTCATCTTTAGCATAAATCTGTTTTTCATTTTATTTCTTGATTGCTGTCATTTTTTTTATTTCTGTTTTCAATTACAAATGTTCATGTTTTCAGTTCAGTAATGTTTTGTTGCTTTCATTCCACGCATAAATTCTTATTTTGTTTCCATTTCTTTTACTTACTTGTTCATGTATTTTGTGTTTGCTTAATTCCGTAGTCTTTTTAATTTCTGGTTTGTTCAGTTAAGTTTTTCCTGTTGTTAACATTCATGTCATGTTTTTCATTTAATGTTTTTAACCAATTCAATTCCTGTTTTTATGTTTTGTCATCTTCCTGTTTTTCAATACAGCTTAGTTTTCATATTCAAATTCTTGTTATTTTTACATTATGATGTTTTGATTTTTCTTCATTTTCCTATTTTTGTTAAGTAAACTGTTAGTTAAGTGCTTGTAATCAGTTAGTTAGATTTCTTCCATATTTCTAGCATGTAAATAGCATTTTTTTTAGTATAATTCTACTTCTATCTCTGGTACTGCTCGTGTTCATTTTAATGGTGCAGGATAGCAAAGACTGGAGCGGAAGCGATTACATGACACGAAGTACGAAGAATAAAGTTTCTTTTTGCTTTTATTTTTAGAATTAGGAATTTAATTGGGTTTGTAAATATTGCACTTTACGCCCTCTGCGAAGGGTATTCATTTGTTGTAATAGTTAGTTGTTTTTACTCTTTTGAAACATTTACATTTCAAATAATTCGGCAATAAAGATTAGTTTAGATTTGTGTGCTTGAATACGATATATTCCCGTTCCCTGAGTTCGACCCGGTCTCATCCACTAGTGAGAACCGGTTTTTATTATTTGATGTCTGGTTTTCACATGTTTTTCATATAAAAATCTTTTCAAAATTACAACGATTTTAAAGAAGACATCAAACAATCACAAACACCCTTTCAAATTTGGCACTTCCGCACTAGAGATAATCAGTTTTAACTTTGGTTCCCTACACGTCACCAACACAGAAGAGAGAGAGAAAAGCATCTTGAGAAAGATTTTTGCTCACATGAAGCCAAATGAGTTATCCTTGCGTACACGTCAACCACACTCGGAGAGAGAGAGAGAGAGAGAGAGAGAGATTCAATGAAAATGAGAAATGATTCCACGATTTTAACATGAGGTTGAAAAAAACAAAAAAAATCTCATGCTTTGCCACTCAGTGTCATTTGATTTTGAGAGTGGATCAGGTTAGGGCTTGTCCTAGAGTTCGGGTGCAATATGATTTCACAAAATTTTGTGCATTAAGCAACCCATCACCCACGGAAGCAGATCAGGTCATGTTGAACATGAGCGTTTTTGCTCATGCTGACATTGTGGCCATCCGATTTGCATTTTAAAAAGCTCAAAAGTCAACAAAACCATGTGGCATTCATCCAAAATGAAAACACATGGCCACAATGTCGGCATGAGCAAAAACGCTCATGTTCAGCATGACCTGATCTCCTTCCATCACCCACAATCAGGTATTCAGTCCCACACTTGACAGGCCCTATCCTCAAGATGGAGGGTGATCAAATAAACTTCAGAATTAACATTTTTTGTGAAACCTGTAAGATTTGCTCTGCAAGGAACCATGGCCATGTCTGCATGCATGACAAACCAAACTGGACGAGTTTTCTTGACTGCATGATGATTGTCCTGAGTTGCGATTATACCAGTTTTTGCTTCGGCCACCATTGTTTCTGCTATAATTTCCATGACCTCTTATGTTGTTCTGGTCTCTATTGTTGATGCATAGTATCCTAAAGACTTGAGCTTTGAAGATGAATTGAATCCAAATCCAATTCCCAAGATCCAATTCCCAAGATCCAATCCAAGACGCGATCCATGACAGATCCAATCAAGCAGAACCATCTAGGTCCAATTAGATCTTCGCGTACCCAGATTTATTTTTAATATCATGCTATAATATTTGAGATATTTTGTATCTTTCTCAGAGATTATAATTTTATATTTCGATTCTATTTTGTCATGTTACAGAATCATATTAAATTTATTTTTATTATTATTTTTTAGGTGCTAGATTCTACGAATCTAGATAGTTCTGGTGCCCTTTAGGATTGTTTTGCGACACTAGAGGGTGTATGGGGTATTTAAGGTAGTTTTCTCTTCTTCTTCTTTTCCAATTTAGAAACCCAATATGGTGAAGAGTTTTCGAAGCAAAAACATCATTTGGATCTTGAATCTTATCCAAGATCCAATTCTACCCGAAGCCATAGTTAGTGTCACTTTGGGTTAAACATCAATAACCCTCATTTGAATCTAGTTTGACCACAAAAGGTCAAAAGGGCTGTTGGAGGATAATGATGCCCATTTTCAAAAAAAGCTCATGCATTGGGCAAGTGGGTGACAACTTGGAGAAGCCCACCCTCCTTTTGTGAGTGATTGGTGCTAGAGGTGACATCATCATTTCACTCCCTTGAGAGCTTAAAACCCTCAATGGCGGTCGACCATGAGGAGGGTGGTTGTTGTTTTTGAGAAAATGAAAAAAAATTCTAAATGGTGATGACAGAGGGAAAGAGGATGTTTGAAGGGTGAACATAGTCCTGGTATTTTGACTGTATCTCCATAGATATTGGTCCAAATTGTATGATCTTTAGCTTGTTTGAAAGCTAAGATCATGTTCTACAAGTTTGTTGTTTATCATTTGGCTTGGTTTAGCTTGGTTATGCTACTAAAGTCTCTGAAAAGTTTCTTGTTGATGGCATCAAGGAAGAAGGTGATGCAAAGCCTTATGTGGCTGCACGTGTGAGCTGATCATGTGCTCAAGGTTTGGAAAGCTTGGTGTTGGTGTTTGAGACATTAGAGACATCAATTTGATCGTGGTCTGCCATTGAAGCCAAGATTGTGTTCATTTTGTGGCTATAAAGGAGATAAACAAACTTTATTCTTATTTTTCTCGTATTTAGCATTTTTTTTAGTTTTATTGTCTTTGTGTTGTTTTATTGTTGTTCTTGATGATTGTAATCTGTAAGAAACTTATTTATGATTAATTGAATGAATGTTCTGAGATTTTATGTTATTGAATGTTATCAAAGTTTGTTTTATAATCCTGCTCGTTGTGGGTTGCTTACACTCGATCTTTATCAAAAATCAGATTTTCAGTTTTAGAGTTGTCAGAGACAACTTCAAAGAATCAACTATATATGTTAACATACAGGTCTGATTCTGATGTTCTTGGGCTTCCTGGAAAGCTAAGAGACAAACCTACAACATTTCTATTGAGGTTATGGTCTGATTCGGCTGATAGAGTCTTAGAAATTCCCTATCAAGCAGTCGGTTAGACATAATCTATCAGATCCAGTCTCATCCAGAACAATGTGAATAATGTTCCATATTTTATGGATTTCTCACGATTCCCTTTATAAAAATATGATCCATTTGATTTTGTATAAAGCTAAGACAAAGATTTATAATTTTCATGTTTTCTATTTTAACCAATTCAGCCTGCAAATAGTTTAAAAAAATCTAGCTTTCTGTACTTGTCTTAAGTTTGAATATAATATTCATTGTTATAGCATTCTGTGTATGTTGTCTTGATTTCTAATTATCTAGATATTTATGGGGTGAAATCAAAATCTGAAAGTTATTCTGATTAGCTAACATCCATCAACACATTAGTGAAGTTCAGAGTTTCTTTTGAAACCCTCATCTGCATGCCTGAATCTGAGGTGATTCACGTAGCCAACTAGAACCCCTTTATCAGGTTAGGTTAGTTAACAATTAGATTGTCAGGGATCTTTAAAATTCAGTAGAGGTTTGAATCAAATTGCTCAAAAATTCTGAGCCATAACTTTCTAGAAAGGTTTGAATCAGACCTTCAATTCATTTGTTGAGAGTTTTTACAAACTTCATTGTCTGAGGAGTCCAAACCCTCTTTGAACAGGTTGTTCCCCGAACCCAGAGAGCCTTTACAGATTTGACTATCAGTCCCAGTTTTGAGTCTGTGCAGCAGACATTCCTGATTCGAATCTAGTGATTTCAGATTCATTGAAAAGGTGTGTGAGTCGTGCATAACTTTATTTTGGGTTATCTCTATCAAAACATAGTGCACAGGTCCTGAAAACCCTATTTTTCAGAGTCCTGTTCAAACTCATCTTAGTAAAAAAGCTTCCGTGTGTATTGAGATCTATTTGGATCTACAATCGTGCATCGGTGCGTACAGAGTCCACATCATTTGGTATCAAAGCGAGGTTTGCCAGATTTCTTAATCTAACACGATCCCTGGTGTAGTGGGAAGGTCATTTTTTTTACAATCCATGTGCCATGTTTGGGCGAACCAGATATAAGGGTCAAAGCTAGTATATCCTTGAAAAGGACATTCGCGACCTTAAGGATGGAACTCAAACCCTGTGGCATCAAATCGATGATCTCCGTCATAAAATATAAGATTTTACCAAGGAGCAAAAGAAGTCATTCAAGCGAAGTCAATGCGTTTCTCGAGGAATGCGTAGAACACTTTCTTATGACTCTCATTATGAATTTGAGTTAGAACGGGATAAGAAAATGAGGTTTTTGCACAGTCAATTGCTTGCTGGAAAACTCGGATGACAAGGATAAAATCTAGACTTTGTGAACTGGAGTTAGAGGAAGACCGTCGTCATAGACCTGATCTGCTTCAATCTTGGAGGTCCGATTCTATTTGTGGGTTTGACCCACATCAGTATTCGTCTTCATGTAGACAGAGGGATCCACCAAGAAGATCCAATTGGGAGTCTCATATTCCAAATCTGGCATCCAATTATGTGAATTCTTTGCATAGAGAATTAAGGCAAAGCCCTCGTATGCCTGTCTCATCTTTTAGTCCCCGACCTAACCCCACCTCATTCAAGAATATTAATGCTGGAGTCAGGTTAGAGAAAACCTTGTATGTGAGTTGCGAGGACAAAGAAAATTTTATTTTGATGACTTAGAATCTCCGAAAATCCAAAAGGTCATACGAGGCAATTTTAAAATTGATTTGGATCACGAAAGTGTTCTAGTGTGATGAAATCAATCGCACTCACATCATTTTCATAAAGGATTCTCCTCAAGAGCCTTTTCGTGAAATTGTAGGTGACCCGATATTCGATGAGGAGAATGAAGAACATATCCTTGATATAGCGTTTGATGCATTGTCCGAAGAAATTTATGAAATTGAGAAGGAACCCTCACTTGAAATTGAGGATGTTCCTATGCATGGATTTATTACTGAATCAGTGTTAGAAACGATGTATAAGCCCCACATCTCATAATTTTGGGAAATAAAACCTCTAGAAGACCAATCCTATGTCAGTCTTGACGATCTGGTCTACGAGAAATGTTATGAGCCTATAGAAGATATGATTTTGCCTTGAGATGCATTTGACATGATTGTCAACATTGATCCGTCAAGTCTCATTAGTGAATTCATCTTCGTTAAAAATGTCAAAATTGAAAAGCCTTATCATAGTATTGAAAATTCGATCGAGATATGTGATAAGGAGCTTTTAGGAATTGAAAATTTAGAAGCTCAAAATGAAATGTCTCATATTGACTTATTCAAAAATTCTAAGATAAATACATTGGAAATGACAAACATGAAAACTTTAAATTTTTTTTGTGACCATCAAGATTTTGTTGATAATCGTACTTCTGTATCTTTGATAAATTCAGACAGTAATTTTGCTCTATTATTATACTATGTTGCTTATTTTTAAAACAAATTGTCTTATAATAGCAAAACTCTGTGTGCAAAGTTTGATATTGTGATTAGCATGATACATAAACAAATTTTATTTGTGTCTGATCAAAATTTTATTGCAATCGTTAGAGCCCTGATACATAGTTAAATTATTAAATATCAAGTCTTGAAAAAATTTGTGTTTCAATCTAATTCGTCTGAATTAGATTATGCAAGGAATGTTAATTTGCATGTTTTTAGTCAAACCATAAATATTTATGAGAATCCATATGAATATTTGAGTAAAAACCTAAGTATGTTTGCCTTATATGATAAAAATGTTAATGTGTTAATATCTTATAGCAATTTACAGTATTTGTCGAGCATGCATAATGGTTTAAGTATATATCTGATGTTGTCTACATTGCGTTGTACATTTATTTTTCTCGTGGACAGACTCTACATAGATTTTATTTTAAATCTTTGCAAGAATTATGGAGTTTCGCATGAGAAGAATAAGGCTCCGAGGATAAAGCCTTTCGACCCAGGGGAAATAATGTAGAGCATCCTAAATATCCGAGCTTTGAAGACAAATTAGATCCAAATCCAATTCCCAAGATTTAATCAAGGATGTGATCCATGGCAGATCCAATCAAGCAGGACCATCTGGGTTCAATTGGATCTCCGCGTATCTAGATCCATTTTTAATATTGTGTTATAATATCTGAGATATTTTGTATCTTTCTAAGAGATTATAATTTTATGTTTTGATTCCATTTTGTCATGTTATGGAATCACATTAAATCTGTTTTTATTATTATTTTTTTAGGTGCCGAATTCTACAGATCCGGATAGTTCTAGTGATGATAGTTTTTTAGCACTAGAGGGTGTATGGGGTATTCAGGGTAGTTTTCTTTTCTTTTTTTCAATTTAGAAACCCAATATGGTGAAGAGTTTTTGAAGCAAAAACATCATTTGGATCTTGGATTTGATCCAAGATCCAATTTTACCCCAAGCCATAGTTGGTACCACTTTGGGTTGGACATCAATAACCCTCATTTGAATCTAGTTTGACCATAGAAGGTTAAAAGGGCTGTTGGAGGATAATGATACCCATTTTAAAAGGAGCCCATGCATTGGGCAAGTGGGCGGCAACTTGGAGAAGCCCACCCCCTTTTGTGAGTGATTGGTTCTAGGGGTGGCATCATCATTTCACTCTCCTGAGGGCTTAAGACCCTCATGGTGGTCGACCATAAGGAGGCTGGTTGTTGCTTTTGAGAAAATGAAAAGAAATTCGAAATGGTGATGAGAGAGGGGAAGATGATGTTTGAAGGGTGAACACAGTCCTGGTATTTTGACCATGTCTCGCTAGATACTGATCTAAATTGTATGATCTTTAACTTGTTGGAAAGCTAAGATCCTGTTCTACAAGTTTGTTGTTTATCATTTGGCTTAGTTCGGCTCGATTATGCCACTTAAGTCCCTCACAAGTTTCTTGTTGATAACATCAAGGAAGAAGGTGATGCAAAGCCTTGTGTGGCTGCGCGTGTGAGCCGATCGTGTGATCAAGGTTTCAAAAGCTTGATGTTTGTGTTTGAGATAGTGAAGACATCAAGCTGATCGTGGTCTGTCATTAAAGCCAAGCTTGTGTTCATTTTGTGGCTACAAAGGAGATAAACAAACTCTACTCTTATTTTTCTCGTATTTAGTATTTTTTTTAGTTTCATTGTCTTTGTGTTGTTTTATTGTTGTTCTTGATGATTGTAATATGCAAAAAACTTATTTATGATTGATTGAATGAATGTTATAAGATTTTATGTTATTGAATGTTCTCGAAGTTTGTTTTAAAATCCTGCTCGTTGTGGGTTGCTTACACTCGGTTTTTGTCGAAAATCAGATTCCCGATTTTGGAGTTGTCATAGACAACTTTAAAGAATCGACTGTATCTACTAAGATACGGGTCCGATTCTGGTGTTCTTGGGCTTCTTGGAAAGCTAAGACACAAACCTACAACATTGCTGTTGAGGTTGCGGCTTGATTCGACTGACAGGGTCCTAGAAATTCTCTATCAAGCATTCAGTCGGACAAAATCTATCAGATCCAGTCCCATCCAGAACATTGTGAGCAGTGTTCTGTATTTTAGGGATTTATCATGATTCCCTCCATAAAAATCTGATTTGTTTGATTTTGTAGAAAGCCAAGACAAATATCTATAATTTTTATGTTTTTTATTTTAATCGATTCAGCCTGCAAATAGTCTGAAAAAATCTATCTTTCTGTACTTGTCTTAGGTTTGAATATAATATTCATTGTTATAGCATTCTATGTATGTTGTCTTGATTTCTGATTATCTGGATATTTATGTGGTGAAATCAAAATCTGAAAACTATTTTGATTAGCTAACATTTGTTGGCACATTAGTGAAGTTCAGAGTTTCTTCTAAAACCCTCATTTGCATGCCTGAATCCGAGGTGATTCACGTGGCCAACTAGAACCCCTTTATTAGCTTAGGTTAGTTAACAATTAGATCGTCAGAGATCTTTAAAATTCAGTAGAGGCGGGTAATATTGCTCAAAAATTCTGAGCCATAACTTTCTAGAAAGGTTGAATCAGACTTTTAGTTCATCTGTTGGGAGTTTTTGCAAACTCCATCGTCTGAGAAGTCAAAACCCTCTTTGAACAGGCTGTCCACCGAACCCAAAGAGCCTTCACAGATTTGACTATCAGTCCCGGTTTTGAGTCCATGGAGTAGACATTCCTAATCTGAATCTAGTGATTTCAGATTCATTAGAAAGGTGTGTGAGTCACACATAACTTTATTCTGGACCGCCTCTGTCAAAATAGAGTGCACAGGTCCCGAAAACCCTGTTTCTCAGAGTCCTATTCGAACTCATCTTAGTAAAAAAGCTTCTGTGCGCATTGAGATCCGTTTGGATTTGGATCGTGGATCAGTGCATACCAAGTTCACATCAATTGTAACTGTCATAATTTTTTCCACCAGAATATCAATTTCTCCCATCAACGTTAGACTGCCTTTGGACCAGATTGGCTAAAGAATTTACAGACTCACCATTGAGTTCAATAACTTTTCTTCATGGGTCAAGAGAAGGCCTAAAAGCTCATCGAGTTTGGTTGGCTTATCTCTGGTGTTGAGGGACATTCTGAATGCTCCATATTCAAATGCAAGACATCTAACTAGAATAAACATGATCAAATCATCATTAGGCACAGGCTTGGAAGCCTTGTCGGGCCAAGGACTTTGCTATATGAAAGTATACTGAGATGGAATTAGTACCTTTCTTATTATCGTACAGTTGTGCTCTCAATTGCTAAACACAAGAGCGAGAGAGGTGAGTTAATCTTTTTAAGAGTGCTTCAAACTTCATGTGAAGTGCACAGTCCAATGACTTGAGAGTGGACCGTTTCAGATAAAGAGGATAAAAGCAAACTCAATAACAATTCGTCAAGACAATGCCATTGAACATATGTTGGATTCAATGTGGGATCCTTTCCAAGTTCAGAAATGAATTTCGTTGTATAAGTAGTTGAACCATCTAGAAACCCAATAAGATCATAGTTGTTGAGGAGCAAAGTAAATTGGGATTCCATAACAAGAAGTTATCCGATAAGAGTTTGGTGGTGAGGAAGTATTGAAGATTTGTTGGTGAAGCAAGCACAGAAAATAGAGTTTAAGTTTGGCACACCTGAATTCACCACTTCACTTATTTAAAAAAAAAAAATCACCTTTTCATTGTTGTTGTTGTTGTTTCTTTGAGGTTCACATTTCTTCTCACTACAAGGATGAGGGTTAATAGCGGTGATTTTCCTCGCTGACAGTACTCTATTTGTCGCCACTATTGTCCTATAATGGCACATATAAGTCGCTGAAAGAAAATGACATTTGTTGACCAATGATGGCAAAATTTATAGAGCGTTGTTAAAGGGTGAACCAATACTAGCGAAGAATCTCGCTCGAACTGGAAACACTAATAGTGGCGAGGTATCCTAAAACAATAAGTTTGTTTTAACGACGAGCACCATTATAGGCTATCTATAGGTTTTAACATTCTTGTCTAATGGTGAGCATTAACTCGTCATTGTAAATGATAACAGTGAGATAAGATCTGGCTTATAACGGTGTGATAAAAATATGGTCGTTATAGGCTATAAACATGCAAATTGAAAACTAAAAATTAGTTTTAAAAAAATATTTTTACATTCAAATACATACATTTCAAATAGACTAAAATTAACAACTGAACAACAAAATCAAACAAAAAACTTCAAATACACTTTAAAAAGCATACATTTTAAAAATACAACCCCCTACATTATTTTCAAGCCTGCAACAAACAGAATTCAAATACAGACCCACCATATCCTCAAGCATTCAACTTCAAACATACATCCTAAAACATTCAACACACTTCAAACTATTGACATACACTTCAAACAAACATTAAAAAAAACTTCAAATATACTTCAAAAAATATACACTTTAAAAATACAAACCCCTACTACGTCCTCTCCAAGCTTGCAACAAACACACTTTAAATACAAACCCACTACATCATCTCTAAGCCTGAAACAAAAATATTTCAAATACAAATCCCTTACACTCGATTTTATCATCTCTAAGCCTACAACAAACATATACAATTCTAATATTCACATAAATCAAAATTTAATTATAGAAATTATAGCAAAGAGTTTAAAAATCACAACATATATACACTTCTCAAATAAGAAAAGAGTAAAAAAATTGCAGCTTTGCGCATCCATGAAGGCCCACATCTCCTCTTTGAGATTCCTAGTCGATTCTCTCTCTCGCTCATTTTTTTGTCTATTTGATTTTCTCTCTCGCTCAATTTCATGTCTAGTTGCTTCTTGTTGTCACTCCATTTTCTCTCTTAATTGTTAGATTTTCATCTGTGTCGCCTCTAGTTAAGAAGATAGCTGTAAAATTCATGCTTGGTTGTTATTGAATAGTTTGGATGGAGAAAAAAATGCACACATCCCTCTTACATGTTCATATCGCTTCTTGAAGACCTTGGCAAAGATATCTCGCTGCATCATTGATAAGTCTCCTTATAAATAAGATGTTGAATTTTCAATCTTCACAGATTGCAACTTTGGCTGCACGTCGTTAATAATTGGTTATATATCAGTAATTAATGATAATATATAAAATAAAGTGAATTAATGTGGCACTATAAAGTGTGGGTTACTTATAAAGGTGTCTTCTGCTTTGTTACAGATGAATGTTGTGCGATTTGAATATGTGCATGTCTCTTTATAGAACACACTCGCTATTGATTCTTGTCTATCTATTTTAGACTGTAACTAATAAATTAATAATCTATTAGATCAAACATATTTAACACTATAAGCATATAAAAAATAATAAACTTATATTAAAGAAATTTACCATCGTATGATACCTCTGGAGGTACAAAGATGATCCACTAATATGTTGGACCATTTGCTTTGCTCTATTCACCAAGTTTTTCTTTGATACCCACTGTTAACCGAAAAAAGATCAATTAGTAAACAAAAATCTAAAAAATTGAACATTTATTTATTATAAATATATATCCAATATTTACTGTCTAATAGCCTCAAGTGAAAAATATGCAAATCCCTTTCCATACTTTAGAGTTGACTCCCTATAGAGGATGTTGTTCTGCTACATCATGGTTTTGAAACTTCTTTAATACTTATAGAAATCTTCTCGCACCCTTGAGTATGATAGTTGAAACTACTTCTCTAGGAAACACTTTTGTTCAGGTATATCTTGATCTAAATGAAACTCTTCATGCACCAAATTATCAAAATATAGTTAGTAACACTTCTTTCATAGATTAATCTATTTATCAAAATATAGTTAGGCAATATACTTATATAAATTACCTCACAAAATACCATCTTTTCATCATCTAAGACATTCTTCTAGGAGTTGTGAGTGAGTATGACCTGCTCCATCATGATGCACAAAAGCCTAGTAGAGAATACAGAGAAGCCCTTGCCCTTGACTCCTTGTGTCCTAGGCTTGATAGTTATCAACACCTTTCATTTCTTGATTTGCCTTTGGTGGGCTACACATTTGTTCTTTTCATGTTTGCGCTGAGAAGATTTTGCAGTTTCTAATTTGTAGTGAGAAACAAAATAAATATTAATAGGAATGATAATAATAATTTTATAATTGTAATTAAGAAATACTAAATTAATATTTACTTGAGGCCACTGTGGATGACTCTAGAGCTGCAGTGGCATGTAGTGTGTGGGGGGTCACCTATTCCTTTCTTAAAGTATCACCCACCTGTGATATGAAGTTGATTATGTCTACGTGTTTACCTTGGATGGTTGGTGGTTAATCGAATTTTATTGAGGAAGAACACCCACATCATCATCGTGAATATGTTGACATATGTTATATCAAATGAATCATACATGAACAACATTAAATTTGATATATATTATGAAGAACCAATTTGCAAATTGCAAATATATCAAATGAACAACAACAACAAGATCATGGAATTAATAGAGCACAATTATGAAATATAAACAAGGATCATATACATTTTTATAATCGTTTTGAAGAAAAAAATACATCACAAAAGCATAAAATAGAGCAATAACACATGCACTTAAATAATACTTCCTTTGTGACCCTAGATGCTTTTTAAACTCTTCAATAGATAGATGTTCAATTGCAATTATATCAATTTTTGGGTTTAGCCATGAATCCTCCAACCAATTAAGACTTTCTGGCAACACAGGGTCTTCCTTCTTCGCTTGTGATGGAGACATATTGCAATGTTTATGAATCCCAAAATAACACACGTGACCTACTAAGGTCCACATATGAAATTTAATACCAAATTCATCCTAGAGTAACAAATCACATAGGAATTCATTTCAAAAAATATATTTCAGAATGTAATTACATAGGCATTCATTTCGACAAATATATGTCAGAACCTAATCACATAGATATATAAGCATTCATTTCAAAACATATATTTTAAAATCAAATCACATAGGCACATAAACATTTATTTCAAAAGATATATTTTAGAATCTAATCACATAGGCATATAAGAATTCATTTCAAAAAATATATTTCAAAACCTAATTACACGTGCACTCATTTCAAAAAATATATTTCAAAACCTAATCACATAGGCACATAAGCATTCATTTCAAAACATATATTTCAAAACTTAATCCCTTACCATTAGAGGTTGTGGGAGCAATGAGAGTACTTATGAATTGTAGGTCAACATGTCTCATTTTATGGATTTTTAGACAGAATTAAAGAGATGGTAAGACATTGTAAGACTTTATATCCAAACATCTCATAAGTCAATAACAAGAGTGTAAATTATGATTGCTAAATCATGTTTGCTTTAGCGACACGGAAAAATCTGAATTAATTTGTAAATCATTTAAATTCTCAACTTGATCGTTTACATAAAGATGAATTTAAATGATTTCTCGATATAATACATCATATATTTGATCAACTCAAACTATGAAAAGTAGACCCAACTGTTTTAGTTTAAATGAAGCATTGTATGAACTCTATAAACTCAAATAACTTTGTTTGGTTTTAGATTATCAAATTGCTAATGTTTATAGCAACATAGATCTAATTCAGTTTCTTTCAGTCATGACCCTATGCCTTCTATCTAATGAAATGGAAGCTCAAAGTCATTATTTTTAGTAGCTAGAAAGCAAGAGAAGGCTAGAAACAAAAAGATAAAAAACCTATAATAAAAAACAAACTAATGTCTACAAGAACATAAAGAACCACAAAAAAATCCAATACATATGAACCACCATAATTACAAATAAACAATAGTTTAGTCATCACAGAAAAATATCAAGACAAGCAATAAAGTCACCCTAATTAAATATTTTTGGTTCTTTAGGCTTAACAAATTTGTTGATATAAGTGTGATTGAACACTGTTTTTATTGGTGGCGTGTGAGTATGACCAATTGATATAGAGTGTCATATGATGATAAGTTTACCTTATATATATGGGTCAAGTTGGACCACAAGTTGGACCACATACTAGGTTTAGAATGCTGGAATAGATCCAAACAATTGTAGGTCAAATAACCATGTCATAAGAAGATCAATATATTACCTACATCTCCTCTTTGGTAAATCATGAATGTGATACTCAGATTCACAATATTTGGTGTAACATAGAGTTTCCATAATACCAAAATATGTACATGATCATAAGAATTAGAACAAACTTGAATCTACATGATAATGAATGATAGCCATACCTAAACAAGATTGGCCAACTATGGTGCAATTTGGAAATACAAAATATGCACTCAAAAGCATTGAGCATTGCACACTAGTAACAAACACATAAACTTGACTTATGTCTACTTAAACTTAAAGCAATGCTCAATGCTTTTGAGTGCATATTTTTTATTTCCAAATCTCTTTAATGAAGTGAATATTGCATAAAAACAAAAAATAGGCCAAAGAACCCTAATTAGATACTCTATTTTGATCTACATTTGTACATAATCAAATTTTGTTGGTCTTTGAGTCAGATATAAAATTGTTAAGAGTCTAAGACCAAACTCGGTCCAGTTACATTCAGATATGGCTTTCTTTATCAAATCTAATTAAATGGTCTCTAATTCAGTTGAATATTTCACCCAAGCTTGAAGAATTTATACTCGTTCAAAGAATTGATTAGCCCTGAAGCCTACTATCAAGGCACTGCAATTATGGATGTTAAATAAGTCCAACTTAACCAATATGCTCTTATCACTTTCTTTTAATCAAGAATCAACTAGTGGCATTGGCAGATGTGCACAATATTGGATCCTCAACTATCAAACATCGAAATTAATAAAAATAAATGTTTGAATCTTTGAGATAAGAGAGGAAAGACAACCTTGATCTAAAGAGTGCTTTCCTAGAAGCAACAATTTATCTTTTAGAGCAAATTTTTTTTAACCATTTGACAAAAAGAGATTCCAATTAAACTTGAAATTTTAGACTGTAAAATATGAAAAATAAAATGATTTATGTAGTTTTGGACCACAACTCAAGAGGTAGTAGCAATTAGAAAGAATACTAATGAGTTCAATTCTTGAGAAGCTTTATGCCAAAAAATTCTATTGGAACTATAAAGCAAATAAACCAATATTGCAGCATTAGCTTGAGATGAGCTTTTCTTTGGCACAAATCAATGCTTAATGTGATCAAAAGAATGTTTATTTGTAATAAAAATGATCTTAATATTATTTCAAGAGATTAAGAAAAATTAAATACCCTAAAAGGGAACACCAAAACCCTAATTAAATATTCATTCTAAAATCATTCACATATAATATATATATGGTAATTAAAAAACACCCTAATACCTTGAGTGTGATGAGAGAGTGAAGATGGGGTAGGTCATCAGAGTGAACAGTGAGGCAAAAAGAGGGAGAGAGAAGGGCAGGGGGCACCGAAGTGACCAGCGAAGAGGGAGGGGTCACTGGAGTGAGCAGTGAGGAAGAGGGAGAGAGGGAGCCAGACAGGGGGTGGTCGGAGTGAGCATCGAAGAAGGAGAGAGTGAGTTGCTAGAGTGTGCAAGGATTAAGAGAGAAGAGAGCAAGGAGAGATGAGAGAGCAGATAAAGAGAAAGAGAGGGAGGCCTTGTTTGGGGCCCCTCTTTAGAAAATTTTCTCAAATGTCAGTCAAATGGGGGCTTTGACCTTACTCTATAATAGTGATATAGTTGTTGTCGTTATATAGTAAACCTATATCGACAATATCTAGATCTCATTGTTATTGATTGATAATGGGGAGATCTTTTGCCCATTAAATATATTCTATTAATATATTTTAACGCAATATCTATCGACCAAAAAATCTCACCATTATACAAGAGTAGTTAATGACAAGATGTGTTATCTCACTATTATTGATCAATAATGGCGAGATATTCTGGTGATTAAATATATTCATTAATGTACCTTAACGCAACATCTAACAACTAGAAAATCTCATTGTCATATATAGGTCTTTAACGATGAGATGTGTGCAAGGGAAAGGCATTCACGGGGACATCAATATCTCCATTATTGATAAGCTATAGTGATAAAATTCATAATTGTAGTAGAGTAATAACGGTGATATATTTGTCCCTGCTATTACCTATCAATTAGTGAGGATAAAAATCTTGTTGTTATTGCTTGATCAATAGCGAGGAGATGTTTTGTCACTATTAAAGAGTCGCCGCTATTTACCCTCATCTTTGTAGTGTCTTCTACAACTTTGATATCATATAAGGGTTAAATAGAGGCAAAAGCAATATGAAATAAGATAAAGGAGAAGCAAAAGAAGAAAGACAACATAACTCTTACGTGGTTCGATCAAGAAGACCTAAATCCATGGTAAATGATCTCTCATTACTCTCTCATCCGTATGAGTAGTGAGGTTCCCTTATATTACTATCTTTTACAATTTGAGAAAGAACCTTATTGGACTCATCTACTTCCTAATTTATCTCCCTAAGTTTATGGAGAGTTACAATGGATTTCTCTCTACAAATATTTTCATTCACTTGAGGATCATAACAACTAGGGAGAGTTATCATATTGACACCAATTTTTTGCATGATATATTGTGTGGTTGGTGTATACAGTTTATGATAGCCTTAGAAAGTTTTAAAGTACAATACTATCTCATTGATGACTCTCATTGGAGATCTATAATAGTGTCAAAAAATAATAGTTTTAATGAATTTATGACCTTGATGTCTCGTAAAACTGAATATGCCAAAGAGTATGAGTTTCAATATAATTATTTTGAAGACATAAAAAGCTAGAAATGGTTAATACTCAATTTCAATGATGGTGATGTATATTCTATATTATGTAGTGATGATGTTTACTTAATTGTTTTCATCAAACTACATGACAAAATTAGAGAAAAATTCGAAGTGTTTTTCAAGAATTAATTGATGAACAAAATAGCCACTGAAGAAGCAATGCTTCAAATAATGATAGGATACGTGTGGAGAATGTGTATTTATCTTAGGCAATTACCAATGTATTTGTTGAGGGCAATCATGCAGCGAGCATCCAACTCTCTCAAACAATTGGCAACATGGATGTTTGTAATATCGTATGTGCAAGCAATATTCAACTTGCACAAACAATAGGAGCTTGGCTATTACATTATTTTTAGGCAAAATTTGATCTCTTGGTCAGTGAAAAAGCAACCTACCTACAATGGCCCGTTTCAGTGCAAAGGCTGAGTACAAATCTTCAACTTTTGCCATTGCAAAACTCATTTGGATCCATTATTTGATATGTGATCTTGGAATATTTGTGTCTGATCCTACTCACATATACTGTCATGATATAATAGTGGCAGAAATACATGCTTAAATTTTGAGAATTGCTTTGTTAACTAGGCGTGCATTCATAATATCTCAAAAGATTGGTGTTTGATTAAAAATATGCCAAAAGTTAAGCCAGTTTTTATAAAATTTTCTTGATTTTTTATCACTACAAGAAAAATGCTAATTAGCGACGGAAATTTGCGATGGATTTTTTCCGTCACAAATTTGCGATGGATCAGCGAGCGAAAACTATTTGTCGCTAACATTTGAAATATTTGCAAAATTAGCGACGAAAATATCTTCGTCGCTAAATAGCAATAGCTTAGCGACAACATTTTTTCGTCGCCAAAACACTACGAAAAAATGCTAATTAGCGACGAAATTAGCGAGGAAATTTTTCTGTCCCTAATCCGTCGCTAATTAGTGACGGATTAGGGACGAAAAAATTCCGTCGCTAATTTTTTATTTAAACCGTCCACCTAAGGCACAAAATTTTCCCTCCCCCCGTTCCGCACTGAATCCCGACCGTCAATTTGGGGTGATGATGTCATCCTGTGCACAACCCAAGGCAATGAATGGGAACACTACAAGAAAAATGTTAATTAGTGACGAAAATTTGCGATCAATTTTTTCCGTCGCAAATTTGCGACAGATTAGCTAGAGAAAACTTTTTTCATGAATCCGTCTCTAAGTAGCGACGGATTAGCGATGAAAAACTTTCATCGCTAAACAGTCGCTACTTAGCGACGGATTAGCAACATAAATTTTTTGTCGCTAATTCTCAATACAAGAAAAACATTTTAGCGACGGATTTAGCGAGGGAATTCCCTTGCTAAATCTGTCGCTAATTTTTTATTTAAACCGAGCATGAAATTTTCTCTCTCTCCGTTCATAATTTAAACCGACCTCGCTCGATTTAAACCGACTTCTTTGGAGGACGGCGACGTCGGAGAGCGTGCTGGTTCACAGAGGATGGCAACGCCATAGAGCATGCAAGCGGGTTCACGGAGGACGCCGACGCCGGAGAGCATGTCGGTTCACGGAGGACGACGACTTCGGAGAGCATGCATGCCGGTTCACAGAGGACGGCGTCACCGGAGAGCATGCATGCTGGTTCACGGAGGACGGTAATGCCGGAGAGTATGCCAGTTCACGGAGGACGACGATGAGGCTTCACGGAGGACGACGATGAGGCATAGCGATCGTTGGAGGACGCCGGTTCATGGAGGACGGCGACGCCACAGATCACCGATTCATGGAGGACAGTACAAGTCTGGCAACGAGACAGAGTTGCCGTTCTGTGCAATGCCTGTCGAGTGTGGTACAAGTTCGGCTTATTGCTGTCGGAATACCGCCCGACAGGGATCATTTTTTTTATTTTGTTTTTAAAATTTAGTGACGGATTAGCGACAGATAATGTTCGTCGCTAATCCATCACAAATTAGCGACGAAAGTAACGACATATAAGTTTTTCTGCTAATTAGCGAGCAAAAATTTGCGATGGGCGCTATCCATCGCTAATCCGTCGCTAAACAGTTAGCGACGACTTAGAGACGGATTAGCGATGGATATAGTCCATCGCTAATCCACAATTTTCTTATAGAGGAAGTACCCTGAAGCTGTACTTACAGATGGTGATCAAGCAATTTGGTTGCAGTGTCTCATGTATGGTCAGATGCACATCATTGCCTATGTTTGTGGCATATCTTTCAAAATATAGCAAAAAACATAGGACACATATTTAATCAAAAGACAAGGTTTGATAAAAAGTTTACACAGTGTGTACTTGAGAGTGTAGATGTGGTCACTTTTATCTCTAATTGGGAAGAAATGATTCAAATGTACGACCTTGAAGACTGTGTGTGGTTACAAAATTTATATACGGATAAAGAAAAGTGGGCATTGACATATGGAAGACAATACTTTTATGCAGGTATGATAAGCACACAAAAAGATGAATCTATGTATGCCACACTTATGAAAACCTTGTATTCATGTTTAACAATATTTCACTTCATGGAATAATATGAATTATTTATAGACGATCCTAGACAGAATGAGCTTGAACAAGATATGAAATGCTTCAACACACTCCCTGTAACTTTGAGCATGAAAATATTGATGCGACCTGCAAATCTGTATACACTATCTGTATTTGAATCGATTCAGATGCATGTCATACAGATCATGAATTGCAACATAGAAGGATGTATGCAAACCGAGAATATGCATAAATACCATATTATATGAGAGGGCGAAGAGCATCTAAAAAGGCAAGAAGCACATGTTACGTACAATGTTAACAACAAAATAGTTGTATGTATATGCAAAATGTATGAATTCAAAGGTATTTTATGTCACCATACATTAAAGACACCTAATCAAGAGAAGATAGAAGAAATATCTGAGTCATATTTAATGCGAAGATGGACGAGACAAACAAAGATTGAACTACTGAATATAGATAATGTTAGTCCATATGGTGTTGATGAGAAGTGCTACATAGCCTCCCGTTACCAACAACTATGTAGGTCACTTATGCATGTTGCAGATTTGTCATCAAAAAGTGAAGAAGCCTATGTATGCATGAGAAAAGTGTCAAGAGACTTACTTGAAAATGTGCAGTTAATTCACCATCTATTCGTTGCAGCTCATGAAGACCAGTCTAAGAAAATCCGAGTGAACAACGAAGGTGAAAATCATGCTTCTCCTAAATTGCACGAGAAGTTGCGTCGAAGCGTAAACATCATATTCAACAAGTCAGGAGTCAATGTTGTAGATTATGATAGAAAAATTCACCTAGCGAAGGGTATAAAAAACAAACCCGCCTCTGATCGCAGTCATCGGAGGACAAAGGGTGCACTAGAATTGGTTGACAAAAAAAGGTCTAAGAAACAACAGCCCCCTAAGCAAAAACAACCAAGCCCTTCATATGAATAAGTATGTAATACACTATATTGCTTTCCATGTAAATTGCATTACATGCAACTTATCAATATGTAACTTGAGTAATTTTCAACATGTAGCAATACCCTACAGACGTGCATTACAAAGTTGGAACCTTCAATCTTGCCAACCAGTTTGAGTGGAATGATGACATCAGTTTTACAAGTCTTTTGGTACGTAATCAATATTGGAAGGATGTTTGCATTTCTTGTTAAACTTAAGGTAGTGTCTTATATTGTTATGTTTCATGACAAACTTAGTTCAATTCAAAAGTGAGCAATGGAACACAGGAATTGAGTATGAATTCTTTAGCTATATAATTGTATTTGATTGTACTAACATGATGGAACATAACATTGTATTAACATGATGCAACATAATAAACCTGTATGATTTGTGAATTATGTAATTTGATGTAACTTAATAAATCTCCGTGATGCTTGACTTATGTAATTGAAATCACACTGTAAAAATTGCACTATAAAAATCATTGTAAATAGTGATCGTTTCAAGATCGATCGTTGTAATATGTATCCTTCACATGTATAAATCATTGTTTCATCTAGCCTACAGAGCTACAATTTTGATACCATTGGTAAATCACTGTTGTTTAGTGCTTATACCATTAGTAAAAAATGTTGTCTCATGTAGCCTTCACATGTACAAATCATTGTAGATACATAATACTTTTTTTCCTTTCAATGCGATTTTTATTTATAAATGCTAAACATGTGATGAAGATTTGTACAAGGGGTGCTAACTAATATAGCATTTACTGACTTCCTCAATTTGGTAAATAGCTAGTATTAAAACGGTATCATTGACACATTTGTGATTATAAACCACGTCAATGAGTTACATTTACTACATGTGTATGATCGTTGTTAAATCATTGTAGTTTAATTTTTATACCATTAGTAAATCGCCTTTGTAGTTTCCTATCACGATTTACTAATGGTATAAGAATAACATCTATGTTATATAAATCGTTATATCATATAGTGTCCTATGATGATTTATTTGTTATATAAATCGTTATACCATGTAGTGTCTTATCATGATTTATACAATGACGTCTATGTCATCTACAACTGGATAAAAATTGCACTGTACATGAGTATAAATCACGGTAAAAGTTAGTCTTTTAAACACAACTTACATGAGTACAATTAGAAGTATAATATATAGAATTTATATTTGAATTGAGATAGATGTACATATTTTGTATTTAATTAAACAGGAATGCACTCAACAATATGTATACACAGTCTATTATAAAATTTGTATACAATATAAATTCTATTTCAAATCTCTGTACATCATATTACGCCTGACAGGCTCACGTTGCTCTTTGTTCTGTAAATAAACTGTATCATAAGTAAAAATTGTTGTCTCATCTAGCCTTCACATATACAAATCATTATACATATACTCTATTTGAATCATTGCACAAAAAAGTAGCTCTGTGAATAAACTGTATTAAAAGTAAAAATCATTGTCTTATCTAGCCTTCACATATACAAATCGTTGTAAATATAGAACACTTTTTTTCCTTCCAACATGTTATATAAATCGTTATACCATATAGTGTCTTATAGCGATTTACACAATGACATCTATGTCAGAGACAACGATTTATCTTTGGTACAAATAACAGTCTAACTTATTGACGTGTATAGTAAAAGTGATTTATCATGTATCCCATCGACGCGATTTACAATCACATCAATTTATATAGTGTCCTATGTAAAAGGATGAAAAACACAGATCTTTCCATTCTGAAAGTATATATCAACATTCCTCTTGATATCAGCATTTATCAGCATTCCTCTTAAAATCGAGACAATTATTGAATTTTTATTTCAACTCAGAGAGATTTACATAATTTGTATACACAGTCTTACAAAATTTGTATACACAGTATTACAAAATTTGTATACATAGTTTATAAAATCTGTTATAAATCTTTGTAGAAATTTGTATTCATTGCCTTCTAGGTATTCTTGCCGTCTGATTCTTTTTCTCTTTCGTAATTAGAAACTCCATTAATTTTTTGCATGGTTATGTATGGAATCCAGGTATATCATCTTGCAACAAAAAGGTAATGTGAGACCAATATAGAAATTGAGTCCCCAATAATATAGGATAATAAAACATGTTTAAATGTACAACATACAATGTTGAAATCAGGTTCTTGTCCATTGTATATTGCTTCAATATACTTTATTACAAATATACCAGAATCGACGCCATTATTTTGTAAATGAGCATCGAGTGCGCAGTGAAACCTTCACTCGCTAATGTCGACACCAAAGACATATTTGAGGAATCCCACCTGTGGTTAATGCAGAAGCAAGTAAATTCTGGGCTACCATACAAGATACGATACACTTATAGATAGAAACTTACTAAATGTATAATGTCATGTTCTATACCAGTATGAAAGTCCAATGAGTTATAGCACCATAGTTGTTTTCGTAAATTCATCACGTATAAGACTCAATATTTAGACAATCGCCATAGTATAGGAATCAATATCTGTAAATTGATGATAAAATATCTTACAAATCGATATAGAAATTCCTATTGATAGCTTAAAAATCAATATTAAGAATCAACATACAAATCGATATTAAGAATCAAAACAATATCTTAAATCGATATAATATCTTACAAATCGATAGTAGAAATCATGTTAGGACTGTTATGCCTCACAAACCTTGGACAACAGGTTTCTTTACTTACCTTTTCACTTGACCAAAAGTCTCTGCAATGATCATCGTTATCCCAACATTGTAATCCATCTTGAAATCCAGTGGCATATGGCAGTCGACGGATGAAAATATGTTGAACAAAACATTGATAATAGTAAGGTTAAAACATGAAGCAGCAAGAGTAAATCAAAAAAGAAAATAAACATATAAGAGAACCAATATACCATGAAATAAAGGTTGATGACGCGCGTTTAGTATTGGTTGTTGCGTTGTTTTGAATATACATGACAAAATCGTATATAGTCTGTTTACAACAAATATGCACATTTTAATATACATAACCATGACATACGTAAATGTATAACTAATAGTGTTTCCTTTTGCAAATTCATCTCGCAGCCAGCTGATGTTCTCTTGGAGCTCTTTGTTGAGTATTCAGACACCTTTTTTTGTGGATGTTCTACTGACATTAGCAGAATATTCAATAAATGATCTATCGCATTATATTGCAATTCCTTTCTATAGTACACAAAACAAATCGAATATACGACATAAAAGAGACAAATTTTGAAGATACTTATCACAAGGTTTATAAAATATATGCCTGATTCACCGTCGTTGGCCGTGTAGCTATCGTTGTTTCCTTCCTCACCATCGATACCCCCTTTGTGTTGAAGCAGGTTATATGTTCGGCTCCCGAACACGTCGTTTATAAAAGAAATATTGGTTTGTCTGTTTTTTACTCACGAAGCAAAGTGAAACAACACCCTCCTGAACTTGTGCGATATATCATTCATTTATGAAGAAAATGTCATTTCATATCCTGCCTTCTCCTTCCTTTGCCTTTTCTTTTCTTCCTCGTCCTCCTTCTCTTTTCTTTGTCTTTCCTTCTCTTCTTTATCCTCCTTTTCCTTCCTTTGCCTTTTCTTCTCTTCCTCATCCTTCTTTTTTTTCCTTTGCCTTTCATTTTCTTCATCATCCTGATTCTTCTTCCTTCATCATCATTTGCCTTTCCTTCTCTTCCTCATTCTCCTTCTTCAATTGCCTTTTCTTCTCTTCCTCTTTCTCTTTATTCTTCCTTTGCCTTTCTCTCTCCTCCTCCTCCTTCATTTGCCTTTTCTTTCTTTGCTTTTCATTCTCCTTCTTCCTTTGCTTTTCCTTCTCTTTGTCATCCTTCTTCTTCTTCTTCATCTTTAGTTCTTCCTCATCCTTCTTCTTTTGCTCTTCATCTTCAATATCTAATGGATCAGGCTCCGCTTTATAAAATTCCAACACTTTGTTCCCATCTTTATCATTCTCAATCTTTATTATATTTTGGTACGTTTCATTATACTCATATATATCAGACTAGCAAATCACTTCCCCAATAGTCATCCTCTCGAACGACGAGGGCTTTATTGTCTTACGAATTTTAGTCATTGCTAACCTGCACAACACATAAATTTAACTGAATCATTATATGTTACAACTGCCTCCCCAAGTATATAATATTACAAATTATCACATTCGTTATACAATCACCAATATTACAAATCATCACAATATTTGGCTTCATAAGTAAACATCATTGTAAGATTTAACAAACTTAAATACAAATCGAGGTAACTTCATCAATACACATCTCTACTGCATCAAACGTATAAATTTTTGTTGCTTCAAATTCATAAATCGCTATTGATTTAAATGTATAAATCGTTCATGCTTCAAACATACAAATCGTTGTACAAATCACACCCTTTATAAGTACATATCGTTGTAACATTTGGGCTTCATAAGTAAACATCATTGTACGATTTAGCAAACTTAAGTACAAATCATGGTAACTTCATAAATCATAAATACACATCGCTACTGCTTCAAACATATAAATCGTTGTTGCATTAAACGTACAAATCACCACTGCATTAAATGTATAAATCATTGTTGCATTCAAACATACAAATCATTGTAGAAATTTTGCCTTCATAAGTACATATCATTGTAATATTTGGCCTTCATAAGAACAAACCGTGCTAACTGTTTTTTGATACCCAAAAGGCGGATAGGTACAAATCAATTTGTTTCAGTATGAATGCTAAATCTTATAATTGGTTATACTATTTAGCATGAGTAGTACAACCAATGATAAGATTTAGCATTCATATTTATAAATTGATTTGTGTACATAATGAAACCTTACACGACACTCACTGAAATTATAAGAGTTTTGGAAATCTGACAGTGAAGGAGAAACACCTAGAAGGTAGATGCAGTTGATGGTGGAAACGATGCTCCCACTGCGCAGATGAAAACAAAGGGTATTTTGGCAATAACAGATGACGACAAAGGTTGCTATAGTAGTAGATGACGGTGGCAAAGGGTGCTTCAGCGACAACAGACGATGGCAACATGTGCTTTGCCACTCAGTGTTACTTGATTTTGAGAGTGGATCAGGTTAATTAGGGCTTGCTCTGGAGTCCAGGTGCAATATGATTTCATAAAATTTTGTGCATTAATCAACCCATCACCCACGAAAGCAGATCAGGTCATGCTGAACATAAGCGTTTTTGCTCATGCTGGCATCGTGGCCGTTCAATTTGCATTTTAAAAAGCTCAAAAGTCAACAAAATCACGTGACATTCATCCAAAATGCAAACACACGGCCACGATGTTGACATGAACAAAAACACTCATGTTCAACATGACCTGATCTGCTTCCATCACCCACGATCAGGTATTGGGTCCCACACTTGACAGGCCCTATCCTTAAGATGGAGGGTGATAAGATAAACTTCAGAATTAACACTTTTTGTGAAACCTGTAAGATTTTCTCTGCAAGGAACCATGGCCATGTCTACGTGCATGACAAACCAAATTGGACGAGTTTTCTTGACTGAATGATGATTGTCCTGAGTTGCGATTATACCAGTTTTTGCTTCGGCCACCATTGTTTCTGCCATAATTTCCATGACCTCTTATGTTGTTTTGATCTCTATTGTTGTTGCAGAGCATCCTAAAGATCCGAGCTTTGAAGACGAATTGAATTCAAATGTAATTCCCAAGATCTGATCCAAGATGCGATCTATGACAGATTCAATCAAGCAGGACCATCTGGGTTCAATTGGATCTCCGCGTACCCAGCTCCATTTTTAATATCATGCTACAATATCTGAAATATTTTGTATCTTTTTCAGAGATTGTAATTTTATGTTTTGATTCTATTTTGTCATGTTACGGAATCACATTAAATTTATTTTTATTATTATTTTTGTAGGTGCTGGATTCTACAAATCCGGATAGTTCTAGTGCTCTGTAGAATTGTTTTGCGGCACTAGAAGATATATGGGGTATTCAGAGTAGTTTTTTTTTTTTTTCCAATTTAGAAACCCAATATGGTGAAGAGTTTTCAAAGCAAAACCATTATTTGGATCTTGGATCTTAGATCTTATCCGAGATCCAATTATACCCCAAGCCATAGTTGGTGCCACTTTGGGTTGGACATCAATAACCCTCATTTGAATCTAGTTTGACCATAGAAGGTCAAAAGGGTTGTTGGAGGGTAATGATGTCCATTTTCAAAAGGATCCCATGCATTGGGCAAGTGGGCAACAACTTGGAGAAGCCCACCCCCTTTTATGAGTGATTGGTGTTAGGGGTGGCATCATCATTTCACTCCCTTGAAGGCTTAAGACTCTCATGGTGGTCGACCATGAGGAGGGTGGTTGTTGTTTTTGAGAAAATGAAAAGAAATTTGAAATTATGATGAGAGAGGGGAAGAGGATGTTTGAAGGGTGAACACAGTCCTGGCATTTTGACCACATCTCTTTAGATACTGGTCTAAATTGTATGATCTTTAACTTGTTGGAAAGCTAAGATCATGTTCTACAAGTTTGTTGTTTACCATTTGGCTTGGTTCAGCTCGATTATGCCACTAAAGTCCTTGACAAGTTTCTTGTTGATAACATCAAGGAAGAAGGTGATGCAAAGCCTTGTGTGGCTGCGCGTGTGAGCCGATCGTGTGATCAAGGTTTGAAATACTTGGTGCTGGTGTTTGAGACAATGGAGTCATCAAGTTGCTCGTGGTTTGTCATTAAAGCCAAGCTTGTGTTTATTTTGTACCTACAAAGGAGATAAACAAACTCTATTCTTATTTTTCTCGTATTTAGCATTTCTTTTAGTTTCATTGTCTTTGTGTTGTTCTTGATGATTGTAATCTACAAGAAACTTATTTATGATTGATTGAATGAATATTCTAAGATTTTATGTTATTGAATGTTCTCAAAGTTTGTTTTATAATCCTTCTCATTGTGGGTTGCTTACACTCAGTTTTTGTCAAAAATCGGATTCCCGATTTTGGAGTTGTCAGAGACAACTTTAAAGAATCAACTATATCTGCTAAGATACGAGTCTGATTCTGGTGTTCTTGGGCTTCCTCGAAAGCTAAGACACGGACCTACAACAATGCTGTTGAGGTTGCGACTTGATTCGACTGACGAGATCCTAGAAATTCTCTATCAAGTAGTCAGTGAGATAGAAACTATCAGATCCAGTCCTATCCAGAACATTGTGAACATTGTTCCATATTTTAGAGATTTATCATGATTCCCTTCATAAAAATCTGATCTGTTTGATTTTGTAGAAAGCTAAGACAAGGATCTATAATTTTCATGTTTTTCATTTTAATCGATTCAACCTGCAAATAGTTTGAAAAAATCTATCTTTCTGTACTTGTCTTAGGTTTGAATATAATATTCATTGTTATAGCATTCTATGTATGTTGTCTTGATTTCTGATTATCTGGATATTTATGGGGTAAAATCAAAATTTGAAAGTTATTCTGATTAGCTAACATTCGTCGACACATTAGTGAAGTTCAAGGTTTCTTCTGAAACCATCATCTGCATGCCCGAATCCGAGGTGATTCACGTGGCCAACTAGAACCCCTTTATCAGGTTAGGTTAGTTAACAATTAGATCATCAGGGATCTTTAAAATTCAGTAGAGGTTTGAATCAGATTGCTCAAAATTTCTCAGCCATAACTTTCTAGAAAGGTTTGAATCAGACCTTTAGTTTATCTGTTGAGAGTTTTTACAAACTTCTTTGTCTGAGGAGTCCAAACCCTCTTTGAACAGGCTATCCACCGAACCGAGAGAGCCTTTACATATTTGACTATCAGTCCCAGTTTTGAGTCTGTGGAGAAGACATTCCTGATCCAAATCTAGTGATTTTAGATTCGTTGAAAAGGTGTGTGAGTCACACATAACTTTTTTTTGGGCCATCTCTATCAAAACAAAGTGCACGGGTCCCGAAAACCCTATTTCCCAGAGTCCTGTTCAAACTCATCTTAGTAAAAAAGCTTTAGCGTGTATTGAGATCTGTTTGGATCTATAATCGTGGATCGGTGTGAACACCCCAAAATTTTCAAAACTTTGTAAATATTCCCTTTTTGTCCTAAACCCATTCTCTGAGAAAAACCGAGTCTGAATGCTCAGAAAGCCTCTTTCTAGATTATTTCTTAAAAATACAAAAAAATAATAATAGTTTTAACCCCCTTTCTTTCCCATAGATTTCAGAGTTTTTTTATTTTCAAAATATATATATATATATATATAGAGAGAGAGAGAGAGAGAAAATTATAAAGAAAAAGAGAGCAAAAAAGGGGGAAATGTGGAAAAATGAACACATTTTTTATAAAAGTTGTTTTAGCAAAACCCTTTTTTTGAAAATTTCTTATAAAGCAGCCACTTTTCTGAATTTTTAAAAATTTCCCAGATCATTATGGAAAAACCCTCTTTTTCTCGATGTTTCTCCCCCCTTCTTAAAAAAAAATACAAAGAGAAGAGGGTCAAGACCGCCTCTTCATCCCCGCACCCCTCTCCTTCCTTCGACGATCTCCTTCTGCAGGCTTCCGCCCCCTTCAGCCTTCCATCATTCGATTTTTTTTCCCCTTTTTCCTTTTCTTTTGGTTCTTCCTCTGTTCTCTCCCAATCAACCGAAGGAGTCTCTTTTTCTATCTCAAACCAAATAAACACTCTCATCTGATTATCAATGTTATTCCAGTGACTCTGCAATTTCTGTAGTATATAATCCCCATCTTCATTTTTTATTGATTTACCATCGAAGCCATATTAGTAATTTTGTAGATCTGTTTGGAATATTCAGGTGGTGTCATTTGATCTTGTTTATTACAATTCTTTTATAAATGATTTCTGTAACATGGGTTGTACCTTAGAGACTCGGGAATTACATAGTGGAAGATATGCACAATAACCACTGCAGATGCGACTCTAATAGCCGACATCTTCCTTGCAGAGAGATGCTGGTTGTGGCTATAGATGCTCTCAAAGGTTCACCATTGCCATATTACGTCTCTTATTGGATACTGTGAAAGGCTCTCTGAAATGACCCTTGTTTATATGTTCATGGTTGAGGGTCCACTCATGAAATGGCATGACTCTCCCATCATTTTCTTGAAAGCATAGGCTCCTGATTTTCAAGTTTTCGCAAAAAGATTTACTGCTGGAACTTTACAAGATTTGTATGCCCAAGTGATGGTCACTGCTGCAAGAGGCCAGGATATGATGATCCATATACAAAATTTAGAGTGTTAAAACAGAACAAAATCACCTGACTCGGGGTGATCTGCCTAGGTTTACAACATATTCTTATAAGTATTGTCATGGTCCGCCTCATTTATTTCTGCTTGACAAGTTTGATGTTGCTGGAGCTAGAGCTAGTGCCTGTTTAAAGAAATATTCAGAATCTGTCATTCTTTAAGATAGTTCGGGCCCAAATAAGTGCTATTCTCTAATCATGTTGTTGACTCTATGCAAAATGCTCCAGCGAATGATGATTAATTCCCTACTTTGGATACAATGCTATCATCATCATTTTATATTTTTTTTTCTCTCAAGTTCTGTAATATATTTTCATTTGATGGGTAATTCATGTTAACATTTGTTTTCTATATTTGCAGCATCAATTCCCTACTCTGGATGCAATGCCATCATCATCATTTTATGTCTTTTTCTCTCAAGTTCTGTAATATATTCTCATTTGATGGGATTAATTTCCTACTTTTGATGCAATGCTATCACGGATATGAAAGATGGTTCTGAATTCCATACTGACAATCAGTCTAATAACATTCCTTATACTCAATCATCGTTGCAAGTCTTGTTGGTGCCATGATGGAAACAAATAAAATTCTATTGTGCTCTCTTTCAAACGCTAAAGCCTACATATGGAAATTCAAGTGCTACGGTAGCAGAATGGCTATATTCCTTCCTATGATGGTAAGCTATTCCCCTTTTTTTTAATTTATTGAGTTTCTGTGTATAGTTTTCTATTGAGCAGGTCAATGCTAAAATTTATCTATGGAGGTGAAAGACAAGGATATTCATCGCAGATGTTGATGGAACAATCACTAAGTAAGTTCTTATGTGCAATCATTTAGTGGTGACATCTTCTTGTTGGTGGCAGTGATGTCTGCAACTGCAGCTATGAGGGACACATAAACTTCAATTCCTGCATTGCTCTTTATTCTGAGAATTTAGGTTGCCTATTGTTTTCTTAGATAGTTAATTCAAATGCCAAGATATCAGTAGAAAGCTGCTAGTAAAGGCATATAAAAAGCATGCTTATGAGAACAATCAGGAAGATGTTTTGTAAGATATATGTTACTCTAATTCCAGAACTATTTTGGATACATTTGATCTGTTTACATTGTATATATGTAGAAGTTCTGGCAATTTCTTGCTTGTAATATTAATCATTATCAACAACATTTTTTAAGGGTATTTTCGTTAGTGATAAAGCTCCATGCTAATCTATAAAATTTTGTTTTTGGTTGGCTGTGACTGTGGGACTGCAACTGTGAACCATGGGGTTGTGAATGTTTTTATTGCAAATATGAGCAGCAAGGAGAAAATTACATAAGTGGGTCCAAGCTGAAGTGGAGTGTTAAAAGAGTGAATTGTGTTCTTATTAGGTGAGGCTATCGAGAGGGGTCTTTTTAACCATCTATTGAGGATGTTTACAACATTAAGAATCTACACTGAGAGCTTTGAGAAACCATTCCTTGAGGGGATTTCAGAGTTTTACGCCGCTGAAAGTGTAAAATATATGCAGCAGTCAGGTGTTCCAGATTACCTGAAGCATGTGGAGACAAAAGTAGGAGTTCAGTGAAACATCCATTAACCTGCTCCTGCCTGGAAAAAAGAAAACTCTCTGACTTGTTGAAACGGTCCTGGCATGTTATAAAAAGGTAAGCAGAGTTATTTTAGCCATTAAATTCTCTATTGCAAGATTACATGTATATTTCCATAGTCATGCTCATCTGCAGCCTCTTCCACTATCTTTCTGCAACAACATTGACCTTAGGTTTTGTCATTTACCTCAGATTTTCATTGGCATACCTGAGTATTTTATCAATTGTATTTTTAGTAATATTATACTTACTATATATATCATGTATTAACTCATCTTTTGCAGAAAAACATATGAAAAATATCATTTTGTTTCTTAGCTTAGAAATTGTAAATTAAATTCCGTTTTCCAGGTTGTAATACTTAGATGATAATAAATTTCCATTTCTTGCATTAGATTAGAATGTATAAACATGCATATTTCTAGAAGTGCTTATTTTCATATCATTTTCCTCTTTTATCACAATAATTTCACAAATGGAAACATGAATGGCACGTGCACCATTTTATAAGAGGTGATTAAATCCTAAGTTGATGATTCACATCAATGGCCATAGTCAGGATGTGAACAAAACTTAGGGTTTTCATCTTTTATGGAATAACACCGGATCCACACTGGGTCCCTCTTCAAAAATCATCATATTTTTAAATATTTTCTTCTTTTATCAGGGTTTAAATTAAATTTAACTCAATATATACATCAATGACCATAGTCAGGATATAATGAAAGTTAATTTCATTTTAAACTCTATAAAAGCACCAAAAATGTGTTTTATTCTTCATTTAAATTTCAATATGATTATTATATGATACATTCAATGACCATAGTCAGGGATGTATCATATCTTCAATCTTATTTTAATTCACTTAAAGAATAAAATAAGATTTTCAAATCAAATTTCAAAATTCTTTTAATTCATTCATCATTTAGGATAGAATTGCATCATATTTTCAAAATTCTTTTTTTAAAAATCCAAGTGATTTCCTTCAGATATCTTATTCACTTCTCAAATCAATTTTTAAACTCTTGTAAAATTCAAATACCATCTTCAGATCCTAACTCTAAATTCAAAAGTCCAATTTGACTTTGAATTTTATTTCTATATTCAAAATTCAACTTCCAAATCAAAACCAAATTCAAATTCAATTCAACAATCTCAGAATCCAATTTCAAAGTTCAATTTAACTTTGAAATTCTCGATTCATCTTCTAAATTTAAACTTCAAAATCCAATTCTAAAATTAGAATTCAACTACATTTAGGGATCCAGATTTTCAGATCCAAATTCCATTTTGGATCCTAGAATTCAACTTCATTTTGGATCCAAGACTTCGGATCCAATTCCATTTAGGATCCTAGAATTCAACTCCATCTTGGATCTCAGACTTCAGATCCAAATCCCATTTAGAATTCAGACTTTGGATTCAAATTCCGTTTCGGATCCCAGGTTTCAAACCCAAGTCTAGATTTCAAATCCAAGTTTATCTTGATTCCCAAATTCCAAAAACTAATTCCATTTTTCATATCCCATCTAGATCTCTTAAAACCAATTCTATTTTTCAAACTCAATCTGGATTACTCAAGCCCCATCCTGATTTCGAATTTCAAAATTGGAATTCAATTCCATTTCAAATTTCATCTCCCCTCCTAAATTCAAGTTCAAAATTCAAAATTCAAAGCCCATTTCTGACTTTGCTTTTATCTCAGCTTCAAATCATTCTTTTCAAAGTCCAGATTTATTTTTCCCAAAAAATTTGATTATTTTAAAGACTTAGAACTTTAAACATCTTTCCTGATCTATCTCAAGTTCTAAGTTAAAATCAATTATTCCAAATCATTTCTTCATTCCGTCATCATATTTTCACTTGGAAAAACTCAGATTTCCAAAATCATTCTTTTCAAAAGAGCATACATCCTTGCATTGCACAAGCATGATTCTTTATGCATTTAGACTTAGAATAAATTCTTAGATAATCTTTTAGCAAAGCAAAAGGGCATGAATTCGACCCTTAGTTCGATTACCTCTGGTAAAGGCGCCAAGAACGGTCGAACCTCGTACCGACGAGCGAATCCTGTCTCCCAATTTTTTTCGCAAATATTTCCAAAACGGAGTTGAGTTATTTTCTTACATATTTTAAAAAATTAAGGTCAAGTGAGACCCCGCAAAAGAATTCCTCTCTCTCTCTTCTTTCTTTTCTCTTCTCTCTTCTTTTCTGTCTTTTATTTCTCCCTTCAAAAAGGAGAAATGGGGATTAGAAAGGAAAAGAAAAGGAAGAGAGAGAAAAAAACCAAAGAGGAAGAATTTTGCAATGATCACAATCGGTGCGTACTGAGTCCACATCATTTGGTATCAGCGCGAGGTTTGCCAGATTTCTCAATCCGACACAATCCCTGGTGTAGTGGGAAGGTCATTTTTTTTTACAATCCATGTGCCATGTCTGGGCGAACCGGATATAAGGGTCAAAGCTAGTATATCCTTGAAAAGGACATTCGCGACCTTAGGGATGTAACTCAAACCTTGTTGCATCAAATCGATGTTCTTTGTCATAAAATATAAGATTTTACCAAGGAGCAGAAGAAGTCATTCAAGCAAAGTCAATGTGTTTCTCGAGAAATGCGTAGAACACTTCCTTATTACTCTCATTATGAATTTGAGTTAGAACAGGATAAGAAAATGAGGTTTTTGCATAGTCAATTGCTTGCTGAAAAACTCGGATGACAAGGATAAAATCTAGACTTTGTAAACTGAAGTTAGAGGAAGACCGTCGTCACAGACCTGATCTGCTCCAATCTTGGAAGTCCAATTCTATTTGTGGGTTTGACCCACATCAGTATTCGTCTTTGTGTAGACAGAGGGATCCACCGAGAAGATCCAATTGGGAGTCTCATATTCCAAATCTGACATCCAATTATGTGAATTCTTGGCATAGAGAATCGAGGCAGGGCCCTTGTACGACCGTCTCATCTTTTAATCCCCGACCTAACCCCACCTCATTCAAGAATATTAATGCTAGAGTCAGGTTAGAGGAAACCTCGTATGTGAGTTGTGAGGATAAATAAAATTTCATTTTTATGACTTAGAATCTTCGAAAATCCAAAAAGTCATAATAGGCAATTTTAAAATTGATTTGCAAACCCGAAAAATTATCCTAGTGTGATGAAATCAGTCACACTCACATCATTTTCATAAAGGATTCTCCTTAGGAGCCTTTTCGTGAAATTGTAGGTGACCCGATATTCGATGAGGAGAATGAAGAGGAACCTATCCTTGATATAGCGTTTGATGCATTGTCTAATGAAATTGATGAAATTGAGAAGGAACCCTCACTTGAAATTAAGGATGTTCCTATGCATGGATTTATTACTGAATCAGTGTTAGAAATGATGTATGAGCCCCACATCTCATCATTTTGAGAAATAAAACCTCTAGAAGACCAATCCTATGTCAGTCTTGACGATCCGGTCTACGAAAAATTTTATGAGCCTATAGAAGATATGATTTTGCCTCGAGAAGCGTTTGACATGATTGTCAACATTGATCCGTTAAGTCTCATTAGTGAATTCATCTTCGATAAAAATATGAAAATTGAAAAGCCTTATCATAGTATTGAAAATTCGATCGAGATGTTGTGATCATCGCAAAATTTTTCCTCTCTCTTGTGTTTTCTCTCTCTTCCTTCTCTTTTCCTTTTCTAACCTCTATTTTCCTCCTTTTTGAAGGGAGAAAAATAAAAGACAGAAAAGAAAGAGAGAAGAGGAAAGAAAGAAAGAAAGAGAGAAGAGGAACTCTTTTGCGGGTTTTTCACTTGACCTTGATTTGAAAATATTTAAAAAATTACTCGCCTCCGTTTTTGAAATATTTGCGGGAAAACTGGGAGACGGATTCGCTTGTCGATACGAGGTTCGACCGTTCCTGGCGCCTTTACCAGGGGTAATCGAACCAAGGGTCGAATTAATGCCTTTTGCTTTGCCTAAATATAATCTAAGAATTTATTCTAAGTCTAAAAGATGCACAAAGAATCATGCATGTGCAATGCAGAAGATGTATGCTTCTTTTGAAAAGATGTTTTGAAAATTTCCAAGTCTTCTGAGATGAACTTGATAATAGAGAGAAGAGATGATTTATGAATGGTCCAATCTTAACTTAGAACCTGAGATAGATCAGAGAAGTTATAAGTCTTTGAAATGAATCAGAATTGGCAGAATAAATTTTGAAAAGAAATGATTTGAAGCTTTGAAAGAAAAGGAAATGAAGTTTCAAAGTCAGAAATGGACTTTGAATTTAATCACTGATTTAGGGGAAATGAGCATTTGAAAATGGAATTTGAATTTCAAGTTTGGAATCAGGATGGATCTGAGAAAATCAAATGGTATAGAAATGTGTTTAAGAATTTCAGATGAGATCTGAAAATGGAGTTTGGATTTGAAATCTAAAATTGGGAATTGAATTGGATCTTTAAAATGGATTTAAGATCTGAAACCTGAGATCCAATGTAAAATTGGGTTCTGGATCCTGAGATGAATTTGGATTTGAAATCTGAGATCCAAAGTGTGATTGGACTCTAGATCCTAAGATGGATTTGGATCTGAAATCTGAGATCCAAGGTAAGATTAGAGTCTGGATTCTAAAGAGGAATTGGATCTGAAGTCTGAGATTCAATATGAGTGTTGAATCATGGATCCTAAAAATGGATTTGGAATTAAATTCAGAAGACGAATCAAGAATTTCCAAGTTTAATTTGAACTTGGAAAAATGAATTTTTAGAAATTGAATTTTGAATATACAAATGAATTTCAAAAGTCGAATTGGACTTTGAATTTCGGGGCTTGAACTTAGAATTCAGAAGAAGAATCAGGAACCTCAAAGTTAAATTGAACTTTGAGTTTGATTGGAGTTTTTTTTTTTTAAAAATGAACTTGGAATGAATCAAGAATATAAAGATTGAATTTTGAAATTTCAAAGTCAAATTGGACTTTGAACTTGGAATTTAAATCTTCGAAATAAGATAGAAGAATGAATTAAACTATAGACTGAAGAAGGATATTTGAGATCACTTGGAATTTTGAAAAGGAAATTTTGAAGATATGATGCAATTCTATCCTACATGATGAATGAATTTGAATAAGTTTGAAATTTGAAAAGTTATTTCATTCTTTTAGTGAATTAAAAATGAGATTGAAGACATAATACATCCCTTACTATGGTCATTGAATGTATTATATAATAACCACATTTAAATTCAAGAGAAGAATGACATACATTTTGGTGCTTTTATAGAATTTAAAATGAAATGAACCCTCAATATATCCTGACTATGGCCATTGGTATATATTTTGAGTTAATTTTAAGTTAAATTCTGATAAAAGAGGAAAATATTTAAGGAGATTATGATGAATTTTGAAAATGGATCCAGTGTGGATCCAATGTTATTTCGTAAAAGATAAAAATGCTAAGTTTTGTCCACACCCTGACTATGGCCATTGATGTGGATCATCAACTTAGAATTAATTTACCTTTTACAAAATGGTGCATGTGCCATTCGTGTTTCACCATTGTGGGAATTTGAGAAATAAAGGCAAAAATGCATGAAAAACAAGTAATTCATGATATTCACATTGCTCATTCATTCTAATCTAAGACTGGAGATGTAAAGTTTTCATCATCTTATTTATTTACAATAATTGGATTTGAGAACATCAAAAAATATTATGGTGGTTATATCTATATGTATGTACAAAAGAGAAGGAATTATGGTGGTTCCTACGATCCACTTGTAAAAGAATGGTAAAAATATGATGATTATGATAGTTCAAGAGTGAACTATCATAAAAAAAAGGAAAAGAATTTACAATGGTTCCTGTGAACCACTTGTAAAAGAATGATAAAAATATGATGATTATGATAGTTCAAGAGTGAACTATCATAAAAAGAGGAAAAGAATTTACAATGGTTCCTATGAACCACTTGTAAAAGAATGATAAAAAATATGATGATTATCATAGTTCAAGAGTGAACTATCATAAAAAGAGGAAAAGAATTTACAATGGTTCCTGTGAACCACTTGTAAAAGAATGATAAAAATATGATGATTATGATAGTTCAAGAGTGAACTATCATAAAAAGAGGAAAAGAATTTACAATGGTTCCTTTGAACCACTTGTGAAAGGATGATAAAAATATGATGATTATGATAGTTCAAGAGTGAACTATCATAAAAAGAGGAAAAGAATTTACAATGGTTCCTATGAACCACTTGTAAAAGAATGATAAAAATATGATGATTATGACAGTTCAAGAGTGAACTATCATAAAAAGAGGAGAAAAGGGGTTACAGTGGGGATTTGTTATGAGCATCATACTTTTGTGGCACTTGACATGGTCATGTAAACGTAATGAATCGCCGCAGTGGCGCTGTGAAGGTGGCCGTAGGAAATTACAGCAACTGTTGTTGATATGAATGGTGGTGGGTAACAGTCGGTTAACACATAAAATGAAGATGTTATATACATAGACCCAACAGGATGAGTGGTGAAGTAGTGCTATGTATAATGTAGTGAATCAATCAAATGTGCATGTAATGAAATGAGGATTGATGTAGTAAAATGTGAGTCACTGTAGTGAACTGAGAATTAAACTAATAAATACATATGTAATGAAGCATGAGTTGCTATAACAAAACAGAAACTGATGTAATAAGAGAATCCGATGCCCTAGAGAATATGAAGAGAATGCATACCTGTAGACGTCTTCCTTCAAGAAAAGAGGGGTAACCAGCCTAAAGTGAGGACATATATATATATATATAGCTTATCAAAGAATGTGATTAATAAAATTCAAGAAACCCATGAAGCCACTGTAAAGCCTTGTTCAATCATGCATGATCTGATCTAGTAAATGACTCTGTTTCCTGAACATGTTGACTGGTTATTCTGGGAGATTGATTAGTAATTTATACCAAGCCAAATAATTAATCTCTCTCTCTTTTTTAATGTGCACCTTTTGTAATTTTGTGACTTCTCCACTTGTTATCAAAGGGTCAAAACACCTATCTTGCATGGATGCTTAGAACTAATAGGATTCGTTTATCTATGGATGATGGTGTCACCTTATCAGTATAATTATGAAGCATAGCCAGACGCTAGCCCCTTCTGAGGCATCTTTCAATGGTTGACCCTTTTGAAGAAGGACCCAGTATTAAGCATGAATTATATATATACATTCAAGTTGTAAATCTTGGTCCTCCGGATGATGAGAGTCACGACATGCCAAATTGATCATGCAACCCCAATGTGCCATAACACCCAACTGTAGTGAGATCTTCTCTAAAAAAAAAAAAAGAAGATGAAGACCAAATCTTTTCAGGTATACTGCAACATGTGAGATATTTCTCAACCAATGTGATATCCCTTCAGAGGGGCTCATATGAGAATATAAATCATCATCTTATTGACAATTTCAAAGTAAAGACCATCATATTGCTGCAACAGGGGATAAAACAAATAGTTTCTAACGATCCCTCTATTCCCCAAACATACCTTCTAGAGACGATGCAGTGTGAGCTCCAGCTGGTGGCTGGATTTCGATTTTGCAGCAGTACTGCACCCAGTGTCAAGGAATGTTTCAGGTGCAGAATGATCAGGTGGGTCATAAGCTGAGCATGGTTGCTGCCTACCCCTCCTTTATTTCTATCTGAACTAAAGACTTCCAGCAGCTTGATAGCAACCCAAAAATAAAATTTTATTAACAGCCATGCAATCAAAAGGGTTAACACAGGGTGATAAAATAAAAAAGAAACAGCACAATATTCACATACCTTATTGATGTCGAATTTGCAATACTTGACAGAATTCAAAACCTTACCATCCTTTGCCAGATATCATGTTTTTATTGCATGAACTCCATGATAAAACCTACTTCCTACTAACACTGCCCAAAATTAATATACATATATATATATATATATATATATATATATATATATATATATATATATATATAAACATCCCATTCTAGGCAAGAGGCCGGGGATGGATTGGACGAGGTAAATATGGCAGCGAATATTTATACCCAATCACCCCTTCTTGAATGGCAGCAGAAAGCAGTAGAACTCTTAAAAAGACCTGGATGTTATATTCGAAACTGAGAAGATTTCCAATTATATGACGAGAGAACACACGGTAGGAACTAGACAACATGATCGTCGTGGTCATCGTCATCATGTTAACAGAGAACAAAAACAAAATGCATGGATGGGCATCATATAACAACAAATAACAAGTCATGAAAATAATATAAAAGGAAAGCTCGATATTGCATTTGGTCTGAAATTATGAAAAGCAACCTACAGGATCATGATACTGGAAACAAAGCATGAGCAAACCGATTCGAGAACAGATGCTAGATATTGGGTAGTAGGGAATGTAATACATTGTTAGATTGGTTTCAAATCTTAAGGTTAGTAAATCTAGTTCTAACCTCAGCCCTTTAGGAAAGTAACCAGCCGATTAGGTACAGAACAAATCCATTCCTGCTTGGGGTGCAATAAACTCAAACAGATAGACCATGGTTTTGAGAAATAGTAGGCCACATAAACTCAGATCATGAGAACGACATCCCCTCTTCTTAATCAGAACCACCAACATCTGATCTTTGCCTTCTTAATAACAAAAACAAAAGGTTATCGTTTAATCATCCACCTCATTAACACCAGAGGTGTATGAACGATTTTATCGGTAGATTGGTAATGGACTTTTAGGGAATAGATGTGCCATCTCATGATGAGCAAGGAGATATATTCAGACGAACATGCTTTTGATCATTGGCCTAAGACAGATGGCATTGAAATCGCAACTGGAGATCTATGTCTAGGGAAAACATTAAATCCATGTGAGATGTAGGGATTCAAAGAAAACGTGATACATGATAAAAGGGGAAACCAGAATAGATAAAAAATAAAAACTGGTGAAATTAAAACCCAGATACAAATTAAAATCCAAAATGGAGACCACCTGCAGCATCATATTTGAACATTAAACTACTGAAATGAAAACTAGATATGTTGTACAGTGGATATAGATGCAGAAATGAGTCACAACTTGAGCAAAAATATACAAAAGAAGGTCAAATGATACTAAAAAAAAAAGAAAAAAAAATTGAAAGGAATGGGAGGCTACGAGGAATAGAGTTCAACTTGAAACCCAGTGCTACGATCAACATGACACCATTAGATGTTACACTAGAAAGCGTAAATAAACCCAAATCAAAATTTAAACAAATCGTATGCAGCTCGATGACACAAACAAAATAACGAAAAGAGCAAATTGATAGCAGGAAATAAAGGAAAATGTTGGAGCGTTAATGTTCCTTTTCATATTGCACACCGATAGACTGATTTGCCCTAAGCAAATCAAATACTATCAAAAGTGCTTGAGGGAGATTGAAACAGGGATTTAAGAGGAAAAACTTAAAGGAAATCAAGCAGAGAGGTTTTTACCGTAGAAATCTTGAAGAATGGAGAAGAGGATTTTCTTTAGCAGCTTCAGGAGGAAGGTTGAAGACGATGAGCAATTGTAGAATGTGTTCGACCTTCAGTTGTTTTGTAGAAAAAAAAGGAAAACACCAGATGAAAAAGAAAATTGAAAGGGGAAGGAGAAGGAGAAGGAAAGGAACGAAGCGGGAATGATGCAATGAAGGGATGAACCGTGGATGGTGTTACGACAATGAAGCCATACATGATACTTCAAGTACAAGGTTTTGATGATGAGCAAGTGGAATCAACTGCATTTCAGCTAAGGCTATGAAGAAATTGAAGAATTTAGTGAAGAATCTTTGAAGACTAGTGTGCATATGTTTAATTCATTAAAAGTCTTAGATTCTTGTAAGAGCCTTACTTAGAGTGCATATTTAGGTTGCATTTCACCTTAAAAGTCTTTAGAAAAACTTTTCTAAAAGAAGCTCTTTTGAAAATCTTTTTAGAAAACTCTTTTCTTAAATTTTCATGTTTATTAGTCGACCAATAGACTTATCAGTCGACTAATCCTTTCGCGCCATATTTTCTAAAAAGTCATTTTTGTCAAATTGGTCGACCGAAGGTTTTATCAGTCGACTGGACAGAATGTATATTTTCTGGAAAATTAGCAGCAGTCGACTAATGGTTTTTCAGTTGACTGAACAGAACATGTGTTTTCTGAAAAATTTAGCAGTAGTCGACTAATGCTTTTTATCAGTCGACCGAACAGATGTTTGTTTTTCAGAAGTTTTTAGCAGCAGTCGACTAAAAGGTTTTTCAGTCTACTGATGATATTATCAGTCGACTAACTTTTCTCAAGTCGACTAACTTTCAAAAGTTCAGATTTTCAAACGGCTCGATTAACAGATCAGTCGACCGACGATAACTGTCAGTCTACTAATAACTAACTATTAGTCGACTAACTGATGTTTCAGTCGACTAATTTTGCCATTTTCCTGAAACTTCAAAAAAGGCGTGTCTTTTCATTTTTCAAACGTTTTGATCGTTCAAAATGGATAGTTTTGACGCCCTATCATACTCTCAACGTATGGAATATTTTAACTATAAATATGAGTGCATTCTACACTCAAAAACATTAAATTCAATAGAATTATATTGAATTACTTCTTGCTTTTCACTCTTATTCATTCAAGTATTTGTTTTCTCACTCACGTGATATTTTCACTTCAGTTTTTCACTCAAATCACTTTGAGAGATAGTGAATTCGTGAGTAGAGTGTTTCAACAACCTCAAAAGCCAATTGCATCTCATTTGCATTCAAAAGGAAGGCTCATAGGTTGTATTGTAAGTTGTTATTTATTTTCTGTAAAAAGAAGGACTCCTTGGTGTAAAGGAGTTGTTTGCTTTCAGTGGGATTGTTACTGAAAGTGGGACCGGTTATGGTCTGTGTGATCTTGTAGTTTACAAGGTTGATAGTGGAAAATCTCAAGCGGGTTTTGCTTGGGGACTGGATGTAGGTCGGGTTTGACCGAACCAGGATAAAATCTCGTGTTCTTTGTGTGTTTGCTTTGAGATTTGCAAAATCCTTCAATATTCCGCATAAAGTTTTAAAAGCACTATTCACCCCCCCTCTAGTGCTCGTTGCCTCGATCCTAGTGCACTTTCATTTGGTATCAGAGCACAGGTTTGCTATTACTTTGATTTGACCATCATCTAGCATGGCAACTACAACATCTCAGCACAAAGAAGGAAGTTCCTTTGTTCGTCCTCCTCTCTTCGACGGAACAAACTATGGATACTGAAAAGTAAGAATGGCAATATTCCTGCAATCCATGGATCTCAATATCTGGAGAGTTGTTTCAGAAAAGTACCAAACTCCATCAACTGATTTCAGCCGATGGACCGATGATGAAAAGAAGACTGCTTCACTTAATGCCAAGGCAATGAATGCCTTATATTGTGGCGTTGACAAGGTAGAGTTCAATCGCATTTCTCAATGCTTTATAGCTAATGAAATCTGGCATACTCTTCTCGTAACTCACGAAGGTACGTCAAAGGTAAAGGAATCTAAAATTGCTTCTTTAGTTCATAAATTTGAATTGTTCAAAATAAAGCAAAATGAATCTATATCGGACATGGTAACTAGAATGACCGATATAACTAACACTTTGAAATCCCTTGGAAAAGAATATTCACAAGTGGATTTAGTCAGAAAGATTCTAAGGTGTTTAACTCCTGAATGGGAGAGAAAAACCACTGCTATTGAAGAAGCAAATGATCTCAATACTCTCACTCTTGAAGACTTAGTTGGTAACCTAATGGCATATGAGGTCCAACTTCAAGACAGACATGAAGAAGAGCCTAAGAAGAAATCTCTTGCTTTCAAGGCTACTTCTGACTCAGAAAATTCTGAAGAAGATGAAGATGAAGATATTGCCTTCATCACAAGACAATTCAGAAGATTCATCAAAAAGGGAAGATTTCAAAGAAAGGCAAAGAAAGCAGATTCTTTCATTCCCAATGAAGTAAAGTGCTTTAACTGCAAAAAGGCAGGACATATCAAGAAAGATTGTCCTCTTCTAAAATTCAAGCCCAAGGACCAATTCAAGAAGAAAAAGGCATTTCAAGCCTGTTGGGATGATAGTGACTCCTCTTCCGATGAAGAATCAAATGAAGAAGTCGCCAACATGTGTTTTGTAGCACAAAAAGATTTGGTATACAACATAAGGAGCAAATGGATATTGGACAGCGGCTGTTCCAAACATATGACTGGAAGGCCGTAGTTATTTTCCACCCTCCAAAATAAGGATGGAGGAACCGTCACCTTTGGTGACAATAACAAGGGAAAAGTGATAGGTATTGGTAATATTGGTAATCCAAAATTTCCCTTGATAGAAAATGTTCTTTTAGTGGATGGTTTAATGCATAATTTAATATCTATTAGTCAATTATGTGATAAAGGTTTTCATGTTTCTCTTGAAAATGATTTATGCTTAATTTCTGATTTTCAATCTAAAAAGATCATTTTTAAAGGTAAAAGAAGAAACAATGTGTATGAACTATATCTAGATGAATTACCCTCTTTTAATGAAAAATGTCTTATTGTTTCAAATGAAATTCAATGGTTATGGCACAAGTGACTTGGACATGTTAATTTTAAAATTATTTCAAAATTATCCAAGAATGATCTTGTAAGAGGCCTACCTAGAATACCATATAAAAAGGATCACTTATGTGATGCTTGTCAAAGGGGTAAACAAATTAAGAGTTCTTTTAAAGCTAAAGATATAGTTTCAACAAAACGTCCTCTTAAACTTTTACATTTAGATCTATTTGGACCATCTAGAATTCAAAGTTTGAATGGTAGCAAGTATGCTTTTGTTATAGTAGATGATTATTCTCGTTTACATGGGTGATTTTTCTAAAAAGCAAAAATGATGCTTTTTCAGAATTTTCTAAACTTTGTAGAAGAATTACAAATGAAAAATCTATATCTATTATTAAAATTCGTAGTGATCATGGTGGTGAATTTGAAAATGAATCTTTTCTAAAGTTTTGTGATTTACATGGTATATCTCACAACTTTGCTTTTCCTAGAGCGGCTCCACAAAATGGAGTTGTTGAAAGAAAGAATAGAACTTTGCAAGAATGTGCTAGAACCATGCTTCAAGATAAAAATTTACCAAAATATTTTTGTGCTGAAGCAATTAATACAGCATGTTATGTCTTAAATCGTGTTTTTATTCGACCAATTTTACATAAAACATGTTTTGAATTGTATTATGATCGTATATCAGAGATCTCATATTTCAAAATTTTTGGTAGTAAATGTTTCTTGTTAAATACCAAAGATAATCTTGATAAGTTTGATTCAAAATCAGATGAATCAATATTTCTTGGATATTCTTCTAGAAGTAAAGCATATCGTATTTTCAATAAAAGAACATCTTGTATTGAAGAATCTCTACATGTTGCATTTGATGAGAATTGTGAGCAGGTTATTCCTCTAAGCGAAGAAGAATAAGCAACACTTCAAGAAGAACCCTTGATAGAGAGTACTTCTCAAGAAAATATTCCTCTTCAACCGGTTTGGAAAGAAGTTCCTAATCATCCACATGAACAAGTTATTGGTGAAATAAAGAGTGGTGTCCAAACTAGAAGGCAGTTAGAAAAATATATTGCAAATGTTGCTTTCATATCTAAATTAGAACCAAAGAATATCAATGAGGCATGTGATGATGAATTTTGGCTTTTAGCCATGTCTAAAGAACTTAACCAATTTACTAGGAATGATGTTTGGGATCTAGTTGATAGACCAAAGGATCATCCAGTAATTGGAACAAGATGGGTCTTCCGAAATAAGCTGGATGAAAATGGTGAAGTCATTCGTAACAAAGCAAGGCTAGTGGCACAAGGCTATAATCAAGAAGAAGGCATAGATTTTGATGAAGCCTATGCACCAGTGGATCGATTAGAGTCAATTCGTATGATGCTTGCTTTTGCTAGTTACATGAACTTCAAGTTATATCAAATTGATGTTAAGAGTAAATTTTTAAATGGACACATCAATGAAGAAGTTTATGTAGAGCAACCCCCAGGCTTTGAAAATGAGAAATATCCACAAAAGGTCTACAAATTGAAAAGAGCTTTATATGGACTTAAACAAGCACCAAGAGCATGGTATGAAAGACTACGAAATTTTTTAGAACAATCTGGTTTTTCCATTGGTCGGGTAGACTCCACTTTATTTATTAAACATTTTAATTCAGATATTCTTATTGTGCAAATTTATGTTGATGACATAATATTTGGTTCTACTAATGATTCTCTTTGTAAAGAATTTGCTAAGGCTATGCAGGAAGAGTTTGAAATGAGCTTGATGGGCGAATTAAACTACTTCCTTGGACTTCAAATAAAGCAAACTGAAGAAGGAATCTTCATCAATCAGGGTAAGTATACAAAAGAACTTCTCAAGAGATTTGGGATGGACTCATCGAAATCAAGAAGGAATCCTATGAGTACAACTACTTCTCTTGATAAAGATGAAAATGGTAAAAGTGTAGATACTAAGCTCTACAGAGGTATGATCGGATCTCTATTATACTTAACTGCTAGTCGACCTGGTATTATGTTTAGTGTTTGTATGTGTGCAAGATTTCAAGCTAATCGAAAGGAATCTCATTTAACTGCAGTAAAACAAATTCTTCGTTATTTGAAAGATACTTCAGATTTCGGTTTGTTTTACCCAAAATCATCTTCCTTTGATTTAGTTTCATATAGTGATGCAGATTTTGCAGGAAGTAAATCTGATCGCAAGAGTACTAGTGGAACTTGTCATTTTTTGGGAAATTCCTTAGTCTCTTGGTTTAGTAAAAAGCAAAATTCAGTATCACTCTCAACAACTGAAGCTGAATATATAGCGGCTAGTTTAGCATGTTCACAAGTACTTTGGATGAAACAGACCTTAAAAGATTTTGGTTTAAACTACTCCACAACAACTATTTATTGTGATAACACTAGTGCTATAAATCTTTCGAAAAATCCTATTCAGCACTCAATAACTAAGCATATTGAAGTTAGACATCATTTTTTAAGAGATCATGTGTTAAAAGGAGATATTTCGTTAAATTTTATTTCCACTAAAGAACAACATGTCGATATCTTCACTAAACCTCTTAAAAATGAAGATTTTATGAGAATTAGGAGAGAACTAGGTATTTGCTCATTTTTGGATTTATAAAAATGCTGATTTTTGAACAAAATCTCAAAATCGCACTATATTAGTCGACCGATAAAATTCTAGTCGACTGGTGTTTTTATATTTTGGAATGTATCGCATCATATTAGTTGACCGATATAGTTCTAGTCGACTGATGATATTTTTAGAATAAGTCGCACTTTTTTAGTCGACCGATAAAGTTTTAGTCGACTAATTTTTTTTTTAAAAAAAATTTAAGTGAAGGGACCCGACACCCCTTGGATTTGTTTTAAAACCCATTTTTTTTTAAAAGAGGCATCGTTTCACTTCGTACCTTTTTGTTTTTTTTTTTTTTAAAATGAAACCTTTAAACCGAAAACCCCTCTTTCTCTTTTGCCTCTCTCTCTCTCTTCCGAAAAACCCTCGGAGTGCCGTTCGACTCCATCTTCGCCGGGATTTTCTTACCGTAACAGGGAGACACCAGAATCTTCTGGCCGTGATCTTGAAACGCCGGAATCCTCTTGCAGTGACTGGCGCATCTTCAAAACACGCCGGAACTCTCTTGCCGTGTTTTAAAATAGAGATACGAGTTAAAAGTCTATTTCTGCTTATGCTATTTTTGCCCTTACTCTTTTTGATTCTGACAAAGGGGGAGAAAAAGATAAAGATAGCATTACAGGAGATCTTGCATGAGAAATGCAAAATTAAGAGAAAAAGAAAGCTTTGAATGAATGTATTTCTAAATGCATGAAAAAATGATGAATGGAAATGCAAACCAATCAATATGTGATATATGTGCTTTAAATGTGCTAACTTTTAATGTTTTGCAGCATATTGATAGGGGGAGTAAAATCTCCATCTATGCATCTAAAAAGTTTCATCTTTGATTAAGTTTGTCATCATCAAAAAGGGGGAGATTGTTACGATAATGAAGCCATACATGATACTTCAAGTACAAGGTTTTGATGATGAGCAAGTGGAATCAACTGCATTTCAGCTAAGGCTATGAAAAAATTGAAGAATTCAGTGAAGAATCTTTGAAGACTAGTGTGCATATGTTTAATTCATTAAAAGTCTTAGATTCTTGTAAGAGCCTTACTTAGAGTGCATATTTAGGTTGCATTTCACCTTAAAAGTCTTTAGAAAAACTTTTCTAAAAGAAACTCTTTTGAAAATCTTTTTAGAAAACTCTTTTCTTAAATTTTCATGTTTATTAGTCGACCAATAGACTTATCAGTCGACTAATCCTTTCGCGCCATATTTTCTAAAAAGTCATTTTTGTCAAATTAGTCGACCGAAGGTTTTATCAGTCGACTGGACAAAATGTATGTTTTCTGGAAAATTAGCAGCAGTCGACTAATGGTTTTTGAGTTGACTGAACAAAACATGTGTTTTCTGAAAAATTTAGCAGCAGTCGACTAATGTTTTTTATCAGTCGACCGAACATAATGTTTGTTTTTCAGAAGTTTTTAGCAGCAGTCGACTAAAAGGTTTTTCAGTCTACTGATGATATTATCAGTCGACTAACTTTTCTCAAGTCGACTAAGTTTCAAAAGTTCAGATTTTCAAACGGCTCGATTAACAGGTCAGTCGACCGACGATAACTGTCAGTCTACTAATAACTAACTATTAGTCGACTAACTGATGTTTCAGTCGACTAATTTTGCCATTTTCCTGAAACTTCAAAAAAGGCGTGTCTTTTCATTTTTCAAACGTTTTGATCGTTCAAAATGGATAGTTTTGACGCCCTTTCATACTCTCAACGTATGGAATATTTTAACTATAAATATGAGTGCATTCTACACTCAAAAACATTAAATTCAATAGAATTATATTGAATTACTTCTTGCTTTTCACTCCTATTCATTCAAGTATTTGTTTTCTCACTCACGTGATATTTTTACTTTAGTTTTTCACTCAAATCACTTTGAGAGATAGTGAATTCGTGAGTAGAGTGTTTCAACAACCTCAAAAGCCAATTCCATCTCATTTGCATTCAAAAGGAAGGCTCATAGGTTGTATTGTAAGTTGTTATTTATTTTCTGTAAAAAGAAGGACTCCTTGGTGTAAAGGAGTTGTTTGCTTTCAGTGGGATTGTTACTGAAAGTGGGACAGGTTATGGTCTATGTGATCTTGTAGTTTACAAGGTTGATAGTGGAAAATCTCAAGCGGGTTTTGCTTGAGGACTGGATGTAGGTCGGGTTTGACCGAACCAGGATAAAATCTCGTGTTCTTTGTGTGTTTGCTTTGAGATTTGCAAAATCCTTCAATATTCCGCAGAAAGTTTTAAAAGCACTATTCACCCCCCCTCTAGTGCTCGTTGCCTCGATCCTAGTGCACTTTCAGATGGTGCGTGAAAAGGAGGAATCCATGTACAGGAAAGGAGAGGGGTGATAACGGGTGATGAAGAAAGAGCCTTGCGTGCCTTTTTAAGGGAGGAGAGGAAAGTTCGTGAAGGGGGTTTAGGGTTTGTGGTTGTTAGAGATGGGTGGTTCGGGAGGAAGAATGGAGGAGTGCGATGGAGGAGAGATAGGGTTTCGGTGGCTTGTGAATGGAAGCCGAGAAGGGGAGAGAGGTGAAAGTGAGAGGGCGGCTAAGGGTCTTGGCCTTCTTGTGCTTACGAAAAACCCTAAACAGTGATTTTGCAGAGGACCCCCCTCTGATTTTCGAGTATTTACAAAGAGGGGGCTCCCGAGGCTTTTAGCAAAAAAATGATTTTTTTTAAGAGATTAAACCCATTCGTTTTCCTTGAAATTTTTCCAATGTTTTTTGGGTTTTTGTGTTATTTTTCAATTTTTTGTATTTTTAGAATAAAATCCTAAAGTTTTGTGAGAAAACAAAGTTTAAAACTATTTTTTTTTGTGTTTTTGCAAAAATATTTACAAAAGGGAATTTTTCTGAGAATTTAAAAGTTATTTTGAGGAAATTTCTTCAAAAATGGGTTTTTGATCCGGATTTTGAGAAAATATGGATTTAAAGTACTGGATTCGGATCCAGAGTTGATTTTGAATATATTTTTATGGAATTTAATTCAGAGAATCCAAAGAAATGACTTGATTTTCTCAGAAAACGGGGTTAGGGGCAAAAAGGTTCATTTTCACAAAACTTTGAAAAATTTGGGGTGTTCACAGATGTGTAATAAAGAGCTTTTAGGAATTGAAAATTTAGAAGCTCAAAATGAAATGTCTCTTATTGACTTATTCAAAAATTCTAAGATAAATACATTGGAAATGGCAAACATGAAAACTCTAAATTTTTTTTGTGACCATCAGGATTTTGTTGATAATCATACTTCTGTATCTTTGATAAATTCAGACAGTAATTTTTCTCTATTATTATACTATGTTGCTTATTTTTAAAACAAATTGTCTTATAATAGCAAAACTCTGTGTGCCAAGTTTGATATTGTGATTAGCATGATACATAAACAATTTTTATCTGTGTCTGATCTAAATTTTATTGCAATCGTTAGAGCCCTGATACATAGTTAAATTATTAAATATCAAGTCCTGAAAAATTTTGTGTTTCAATCTAATTCGTCTGAATTAGATTATGCAAGGAATGTTACTTTGCATGTTTTTAGTCAAACCATAAATATTTATGAGAATCCATATGAATATTTGAGTAAAAACCTAAGTATGTTTGCCTTATATGATAAAAATGTTAATGTGTTAATATCTGATAGCAATTTACAGTATTTGTCGAGCATGCATAATGGTTTAAGTATATATCTGATGTTGTCTACATTGCATTGTATATTTATTTTTCTCGTGGACAGACTCTGCATTAATTTTATTTTAAATCTTTGCAAGAATTATGGAGTTTCGCATGAGAAGAACAAGGCTCCGAGGATGAAGCCTTTCGACCCAGGGGAAATAATGTAGAGCATCCTAAATATCCGAGCTTTGAAGACAAATTAGATCCAAATCCAATTCCCAAGATTTGATCAAGGATGTGATCCATGGCAGATCCAATCAAGCAGGACCATCTGAGTTCAATTGGATCTCCGCGTATCCAGATCCATTTTTAATATCGTGTTATAATATCTGAGATATTTTGTATCTTTCTCAGAGATTATACTTTTATGTTTTGATTCCATTTTGTCATGTTATGGAATCACATTAAATCTGTTTTTATTATTGTTTTTTTAGGTGTCGAATTCTACAGATCCAGATAGTTCTAGTGCTCTGTAGGATTGTTTTGCGGCACTAAAGAGTGTATGGGGTATTCAGGGTAGTTTTTTTTTTTTTTCAATTTAGAAACCCAATATGGTGAAGAGTTTTTGAAGCAAAAACATCATTTGGATCTTGGATTTGATCCAAGATCCAATTTTACCCCAAGCCATAGTTGGTACCACTTTGGGTTGGACATCAATAACCCTCATTTGAATCTAGTTTGACCATAGAAGGTTAAAAGGGCTGTTGGAGGATAATGATACCCATTTTAAAAGTAGCCCATGCATTGGGCAAGTGGGCGGCAACTTGGAGAAGCCCACCCCCTTTTGTGAGTGATTGGTTCTAGGGGTGGCATCATCATTTCACTCTCTTGAGGGCTTAAGACCCTCATGGTGGTCGACCATGAGGAGGCTGGTTGTTGTTTTTGAGAAAATGAAAAGAAATTCGAAATGGTGATGAGAGAGGGGAAGAGGATGTTTGAAGGGTGAACACAGTCCTGGCATTTTGACCACATCTCTCTAGATACTGGTCTAAATTGTATGATTGTTAACTTGATTTCTGATTATCTGGATATTTATGGGGTGAAATCAAAATCTGAAAGTTATTCTGATTAGCTAACATCCGCTGGCATATTAGTGAAGTTCAGAGTTTCTTCTGAAACCCTCATCTGCATGCCCGAATCTGAGGTGATTCACGTGGCCAACTAGAACCCTTTTATCAACTTAGGTTAGTTAACAATCAGATCATTAGGGATCTTTAAAATTCAGTAGAGGCGCATAATATTGCTCAAAATTTTTAAGCCATAACTTTCTAGAAAGGTTTGAATTAGACTTTCAGTTCATTTGTTGGGAGTTTTCGCAAACTTCATCGTTTGAGGAGTCAAAACCCTCTTTGAACAGGCTGTCTACCGAACCCAGAGAGCCTTCATAGATTTGACTATCGGTCCCGGTTTTGAGTCCATGGAGTAGACATTTCTGATCTGAATCCAGTGATTTTAGATTCATTAGAAAGGTGTGTGAGTCACGCACAACTTTCCTTTCCACCGCCTCTGTCAAAATAGAGTGCACAGGTCCCAAAAACCCTGTTTCCCAGAATCCTGTTTGAACTCATCTTAGTAAAAAAGCTTCCGCGCGTATTGAAATCCGTTTGGATTTAGGATTGTGGATCGGTGCATACCTAGTTCACATCAATTGTAACTGTCATAATTTTTTCCACCAGAATATCAATTTCTCCCATCAACGTCAAACTGCCTTTGGACCAGATTGGCTAAAGAATTTACAGACTCACCATTGAGTTCAATAACTTTTCTTCATGGGTCAAGAGAAGGCCTAAAAGCACATCGAGTTTGATAGGCTTATCTCTGGTGTTGAGGGACATTCTGAATGCTCCATATTCAGATGCAGGACGTCTAACTAGAATAAACATGATCAAATCATCATTAGGCACAGGCTTGGAAGCCATGTCCAATTGATGTGCCAAGGACTTTGCTATATGAAAGTATACTAAGATGGAATTAGTACCTTTCTTATTATCGTACAGTTGTGCTCTCAATTGCTAAACACGAGAGCGAGAGAGCTGAGTTAATCTTTTTAAGAGTGCTTCAAACTTTATGTGAAGTGCACAATCGAATGACTTGAGAGTGGACCGTTTCAGATAAAGAGGATAAAAGCCAACTCAATAACAATTGGTCAAGACAATGCCATTGAACATATGTTGGATTCAAGGTGGGATCCTTTCCAAGTTCAGAACTGAATTTCGTTGTACAAGTAGTTGAACCATCTAGAAACCCAATAAGATCATAGTTGTTGAGGAGCAAAGTGAATTGGGATTCCATAGCAAGAAGTTATCAGATAAGAGTTTGGTGGTGAGGAAGTATTGAAGATTTGTTGGTGAAGGAAGCATAGGAAATAGAGTTTAAGTTTGGCACACCTGAATTCAACACTTCACTTATTTCAAAAAAAAAAAAATCACCTCTTCATTGTTGTTGTTGTTTCTTTGAGGTTCACATTTCTTCTCACTACAAGGATGAGGGTTAATAGCGGTGATTTTCCTCGCTGACAGTACTCTATTTGTCGCCACTATTGTTTTATAATGGCACATATAAGTCGCCGAAAGAAAATGACATTTGTTGACCAATAATGGCAAAATTTATAGAGCGTTGTTAAAGGGTGAACCAATACTAGCGAAGAATCTCGCTCGAACTGGAAACACTAATAGTGGCGAGGTATCCTAAAACAATAAGTTTGTTTTAACGGTGAGCACCATTATAGGCTACCTATAGGTTATAACATTCCTGTCTAATGGTAAGCATTAACTCACCATTGTAAATGATAACAGTGAGATAAGATCTGTCTTATAACAGTGTGATAAAAATATGGTTGTTATAGGCTATAAACATGCAAATTGAAAACTAAAAATTAGTTTAAAAAAAATATTTTTACATTCAAATACATACATTTCAAATAGACTAAAATTAACAACTGAACAACAAAATCAAACAAAAAACTTCAAATACACTTCAAAAAACAAACATACATTTTAAAAATACAAACCCCAACATTATTTCTAAGCCTGCAACAAACAGAATTCAAATACAGACCCACCACATCCTCAAACAATCAACTTCAAACATATATCCTAAAACATTCAACACACTTCAAACTATTGACATACACTTCAAACAAACATTAAAAAAAACTTCAAATATACTTCAAAAAATATACACTTTAAAAATACAAACCCCTGCTACATCCTCTCCAAACTTGCAACAAACACACTTTAAATACAAACCCACTACATCATCTCTAAGCCTGAAACAAAAATACTTCAAATACAAACCTCTTACACTCGATTTTATCATCTCTAAGCCTGCAACAAACATATACAATTCTAATATTCACATAAATCAAAATTTAATTATAGAAATTATAGCAAAGAGTTTAAAAATCAAAACATATATACACTTCTCATATAAGAAAAGAGTAAAAAAATTGCAGCTTTGCGCATCCATGAAGGCCCACATCTCCTCTCTGAGATTCCTAGTTGCTTCTCTCTCTCACTCATTTTTTTGTCTATTTGCTTTTTTCTCTTGCTCAATTTCATGTCTAGTTGCTTCTTGTTGTCATTCCATTTTCTTTCTTAATTGTTAGACTTTCATCTGTGTCGCCTCTAGTTAAGAAGATAGCTGCAAAATTCAAGCTTGGTTGTTATTGAATAGTTTGGATGGAGAAAAAAATGCACACATCCCCCTTACATGTTCATATCGCTTCTTGAAGACCTTGGCAAAGATGTCTCGCTGCATCATTGATAAGTCTTCTTATAAAAAAGATGTTGAATTTTCAATCTTCGCAGATTGCAGCTTTGGCTGCACGTCGTTAATAATTGGTTATATATCAGTAATTAATAATAATATAGAAAATAAAATTAATGAATGTGGCACTATAAAGTATGAGTTACTTATAAAGGTGTCTTCTGCTTCGTTACAAATGAATGTTGTGTGATTTGAATGGGTGTATGTCTCTTTACAGAACACACTCGCTATTGATTCTTGTCTATCTATTTTAGACTGTAATTAATAAATTAATAATCTATTAGATCAAACATATTTAGCACTATAATCATATAAAAATTATAAACTTATATTAAAAAAATTTACCATCGTATGATACCTCTGGAGGTACAAAGATGATCCACTAATATGTTGGACCATTTGCTTTGCTCTATTCACCAAGTTTTTCTTTGATACCCACCGTTAACCGAAAAAATATCAATTAGTAAACAAAAATCTAAAAAATTGAACATTTATTTATTATAAATATATATCCAATATTTATCGTCTAATTGCCTTAAGTGAAAAATGTGCAAATCCCTTTCGATACTTTAGAGTTGACTCCCTCTAGAGGATGTTGTTCTGCTACATCATGGTTTTGAAACTTCTTTAATACTTATAGAAACCTTCTCGCACCCTTGAGTATGATAGTTGAAACTACTTCTCTATGCAACACTTTTGTTCAGGTATATCTTGATCTAAATCAAACTCGTTATACACCAAATTATCAAAAATATAGTTAGTAACACTTCTTTCATAGATTAATCTATTTATCAAAATATAGTTAGGCAATATACTTACATAAATTACCTCATAAAATACCATCTTTTCATCATCTAAGACCTTCTAGGAGTTGTGAGTGAGTATGACCCGCTCCCTCATGATGCACAAAAGCCTCCTAGAGAATACAGAGAAGCCCTTGCCCATGACTCCTTGTGTCCTAGGCTTGATAGTTATCAACACCTTTCATTTCGTGATTTGCCTTTGGTGGGTTACACATTTGTTCTTTTCATGTTTGCGTTGAGAAGATTTTGCAGTTTCTAATTTGTAGTGAGAAACAAAATAAATATTAATAGGAATGATAATAATAAATTTATAATTATAATAAAGAAATACTAAATTAATATTTAGTTGAGGCCACTGTGGATGACTCTAGAGTTGAAGTGGCATGTAGTGTGTGGGGGGTCACCTATTCCTTTCTTAAAGTATCACCCATCTGTGATATGAAGTCGATTCTGTCTACGTGTTTACCTTGAATGGTTGGTGGTTAATCGAATTTTATTGAGGAAGAACACCCACATCATCATCGTGAATATGTTGACATCTGTTATATCAAATGAATCATACATGAACAACATTAAATTTGATATATATTATGAAGAACCGATTTGCAAATTGCAAATATATCAAATGAACGACAACAACAAGATCATGGAATTAAGAGAGCACACAATTATGAAATATAAACAAGGATCATATACATTTTTAAAATCGTTTTGAAGAAAAAAAATAACACAAAGGCAGAAAATAGAGCAATAACACATGCACTTAGATAATACTTCCTTTGTGACCCTAGATGCTTTTTCAACACTTCAATAGATAGATGTTCAATTGCACTTATATCAATTTTTGGGTTTAGCCATGAATCCTCCAACCAATTAGGACTTTCTGGCAACACAGGGTTTTCCTTCTTCGCTTGTGATGGAGACATATTGCAATGTTTATGAATCCCAAAATAACACATGTGACCTACTAAGGTCCACATATCAAATTTAATACCAAATTCATCCTAGAGTAACAAATCACATAGGAATTCATTTCAAAAAATATATTTCAGAACATAATTACATAGGCATTCATTTTGACAAATATATGTCAGAACCTAATCACATAGATATATAAGCATTCATTTCAAAACATATATTTCAAAACCAAATCACATAGGCACATAAACATTTATTTCAAAAAATATATTTTAGAATCTAATCACATAGGCATATAAGAATTCATTTCAGAAAATATATTTCAAAACCTAATTACACGTGCACTCATTTCAAAAAATATATTTCAAAACCTAATCACATGGGAACATAAGCATTCATTTCAAAACATATATTTCAAAACATAATCACTTACTATTAGAGGTTGTAGGAGCAATGAGAGTACTTATGAATTGTAGGTCGACATGTCTCATTTTATGGATTTTTAGACAGAATTGAAGAGATGGTAAGACATTATAAGACTTTATATCCAAACATCTCATAAGTCAATAACAAGAGTGTAAATTATGATTGCTAAATCATGTTTGCTTTAGCGACAAGGAAAAAACTGAATTAATTTGTAAATCATTTAAATTGTCAACTTGATCGTTTACATAAAGATGAATTTAAATGATTTCTCGATATAATACATCATATATTTGATCAACTCAAACTATGAAAACTAGACCCAAGTGTTTTAGTTTAAATGAAGCATTGTCTGGACTCTATAAACTCAGATAACTTTGTTTGGTTTTAGATTATCAAATTGCTAATGTTTATAGCAACATAGATCCAATTCAGTTTCTTTTAGTCATGAACCTATGCCTTCTATCTAATGAAATGGAAGCTCAAAGTCATTAGCTTTGGTGGCTAGAAAGCAAGAGAAGGCTAGAAACAAAAAGATAAAAAACCTATAATAAAAAACAAACTAATGTCTACAAGAATATAAAGAACCACAAAAAAATCCAATACATATGAACCACCATAATTACAAATAAACAATAGTTTAGTCATCATAAAAAAATATCAATACCAGCAATAAAGTCACCCTAATTAAATATTTGTGGTTCTTTAGGCTGAACAAATTTGTTGATATAAGTGCAATTGAACAGTATTTTTATTGGTGGCGTGTGAGTATGATCAATTGATATAGAGTGTCATATGATGATAAGTTTAGCTTATATATATGGGTCAAGTTGGACCACATACTAGGTTTAGAATGCTCGAATAGATCCAAACAACTGTAGGTCAAATAACCATGTCATAAGAAGATCAATATATTACCTGCATCTCCTCTTTGGTAAATCATGAATGTGATACTCAGATTCACAATATTTGGTGTAACATAGAGTTGCCATAATACCAAAATATGCATATGATCATAAGAATTAGAACAAACTTGAATCTACATGATAATGAATGATAGCCATACCTAAACAAGATTGGCCAATTATGGTGCAATTTGGAAATACAAAATATGCACTCAAAAGCATTGAACATTGCACACTAGTAACAAACACATAAACTTGACTTATGTCTACTTAAACTTAAAGCAATGCTCAATGCTTTTGAGTGCATATTTTTTATTTCCAAATCTCTTTAATGAAGTGACTATTGCATAAAAACAAAAAATAGGCCAAAGAACCCTAATTAAATACTTTATTTTTATCTACATTTGTATATAATCAAATTTTGTTGGTCTTTGAGTCAGATATAAAATTGTTAAGAGTCGAAGACCAAACTGGGTCCAGTTACATTCAGATATGGCTTTCTTTATCAAATCTAATTAAATGGTCTCTAATTCAGTTGAATATTTGACCCAAGCTTGAAGAATTTATACTCGTTCAAAGAATTGATTAGCCCTGAAGCCTACTATCAAGGCACTGCAATTATGGGTGTTAAATAAGTCCAACTCAACCAATATGCTCTTATCACTTTCTTTTAATCAAGAATCAACTAGTGGCATTGGCAGATGTGCACAGTATTGGATCCTCAACTATCAAACATCGAAATTAATAAAAATAAATGTTTGAATCTTTGAGATAAGAGAGGAAAGACAACCTTGATCTAAAGAGTGCTTTGCTAGAAGCAACAACTTATCTTTTAGAGCAATTTTTTTTTAACCATTTGACAAAAAGAGATTCCAATTGAACTTGAAATTTTAGACTGTAAAATATGAAAAATAAAATGATTTATGTAGTTTTGGACCGCAACTCAAGAGGTAGTAGCAATTAGAAAGAATACTAATGAGTTCAATTCTTGAGAAGCTTTATGCCAAAAAATTCTATTGGAACTATAAAGCAAATAAACCAATATTGCAGCATTAGCTTGAGATGAGCTTTTCTTTGGCACAAAGCAATGCTTAATGTGATGAAAATAATGTTTATTTGTAATAAAAATGATCTTAATATTATTTCAAGAGATTAAGAAAAATTAAATACCCTAAAAGGGAACACCAAAACCCTAATTAAATATTCATTCTAAAATCATTCACATATATATATGGTAGTTAAAAAAAACCCTAATACCTTGAGTGTGATGAGAGAGTGAAGAAGGGGTAGGTCATCAGAGTGAACAATGAGGCAAAGGGAGGGAGAGAGAAGGGCAGGGGGCACCGAAGTGAACGACGAAGAGTGAGGGGTCACTGGAGTGAGCAGTGAGGAAGAGGGAGAGAGGGAGCCAGACAGGGGGTGGTCGGAGTGAGCAGCGAAGAAGGAGAGAGTGAGTTGCTAGAGTGAGCAAGGATTGAGAGACAAGAGAGCAAGGAGAGATGAGAGAGCAGATAAAGAGAAAGAGAGGGAGGCCCTGTTCGGGGCCCCTCTTTAGAAAATTTTCTCAAATGTCAGTCAAATGGGGGCTTTGACCTTACTCTATAATAGTGATATAGTTGTTGTCATTATATAGTAAACCTATATCGACAATATCCAGATCTCACCGTTATTGATCAATAACGGGGCGATCTTTTGCCTGTTAAATATATTCTATTAATATATTTTAACGCAATATCTATCAACCAAAAAATCTCACCATTATACAAGAGTAGTTAATGACAAGATGTGTTATCTCACTGTTATTGATCAATAATGGCGAGATATTCTGGTGATTAAATATATTCATTAATGTACTTTAACGCAATATCTAACAACAAGAAAATCTCATCATCATATATAGGTCTTTAACGACGAGATGTGTGCAAGAGCAAGGCATTCACGGGGACATCAATATCTCCATTATTGATAAGCTATAGTGACAAAATTCATAATTGTAGTAGAGTAATAACGGTGATATATTTGTCCCTGCTATTACCTATCAATTAGTGAGGATAAAAATCTTGTCGTTATTGCTTGATCAATAGCGATGAGATGTTTTGTCACTGTTAAAGAGTCGCCGCTATTGACCCTCATCTTTGTAGTGTCTTCTACAACTTTGATATCATATAAGGGTTAAATAGAGGCAAAAGCAATATGAAATAAGATAAAGGAGAAGCAAAAGAAGAAAGACAACATAACTCTTACGTGGTTCGATCAAGAAGACCTAAATCCATGGTAAATGATCTCTCATTACTCTCTCATCGGTATGAGTAGTGAGGTTCCCTTATATTACTATCTTTTACAATTTGAGAAAGAACCTTATTGGACTCATCTACTTCCTAATTTATCTCCCTAAGTTTATGGAGAGTACTTACAATAGATTTCTCTCTATAAATATTTTCATTCACTTGAGGATCATAACAACTAGGGAGAGTTATCATATTGACACCAATTTTTTGCATGATATATTGTGTGGTTGGTGTATACAGTTTATGATAGCCTTAGAAAGTTTTAAAGTACAATACTATCTCATTGATGACTCTCATTGGAGATCTATAACAGTGTCAAAAAATAATAGCTTTAATGAATTTATGACTTTGATGTCTCGTAAAACTGAATATGCCAAAGAGTATGAGTTTCAATATAGTTATTTTGAAGACATAAAAAGCTAGAAAAGGTTGATACTCGATTTCAATGATGATGATGTATATTCTATATTATGTAGTGATGATGTTTACTTAATTGTTTTCATCAAACTACATGACAAAATTAGAGAAAAATTTGAAGTGTTTTTCAAGAATTAATTGATGAAGAAAATAGCCTCCGAAGAAGCAATGCTTCAAATAATGATAGGATACGTGTGGAGAATGTGTATTTATCTTAGGCAATTACCAATGTATTTGTTGAGGGAAATCATGCAGCGAGCATCCAACTCTCTCAAACAATTGGCAACATGGATGTTTGTAATATCGTATGTGCAAGCAATATTCAACTTGCACAAACAATAGGAGCTTGGCTATTACATTATTTTTAGGCAAAATTTGATCTCTCGGACAGTGGAAAAGCAACCTACCTACAATGGCCCGTTTCAGTGCAAAGGCTGAGTACACATCTTCATCTTTCGCCATTGAAAAACTCATTTGGATCCATTATTTGATACGTGATCTTGGAATATTTGTGTCTGATCCTACTCACATATACTGTCATGATATAATAGTGACAGAAATACATGCTTAAATTTTGAGAATTGCTTTGTTAACTAGGCGTGCATTCATAATATCTCAAAAGATTGGTGTTTGATTAAAAATATGCCAAAAGTTAAGCCAGTTTTTATAAAATTTTCTTGATTTTTTATGGTGATAATTGTTCTTCTTGGCGGCATGTGATTGACGATTTGTGATTCTTTGATGTAGGGCTAGTTGTTTTGATAGGTGGATGATTGAGGAGACCATCACATACTGGAGGGTGCAATAATGCTGGCCTTGCTGCATGGAGCATTGAAAATAACATTTCTTTTCAAACGGCGGCACTTGAAATAATCAAATTATGAAATAGGATGAGAGAGAGAGAGAGAGAGAGAGAGTACTAACTAATGGACAATGATTCTAAGATTTTATAATGTGGATGAACGGATTACGTAGCTTACGTTCAGTGTTGTTCGTAACTATGCTGCCCACCTAGTTGATCGGTGGAATTGGTAAAGGTATATAAGGATAAAATCACTGCCGAAGAAAAAGAAGAGATTGAAGGTAAGTAGGAACATATTCAGTAAGTAGGAACTTACTTCCAAGGAACATCACCCACAAGCATCCAATCACCATCTTTATCTTCGTAAGTAGGAACATATTCAGTACCATTCATACGATCCATCAGCTTGCTCTCTCCCAAGTAGTTACCTGCAACCATGTGCCAACAGGCATATCAGACATCACTTGTCAAAAGAAGACGCTATACTCCTTACATATATATATACACACACGCACACACACGCCAGCTCTACCATGAGGTACCGAGGGCCTGACCAGTTTTATCTCTTAATTGACCTGAACAATTCCAAAAAAAGATTGAAATTTGAAAGTGTGTAACTACCATGAGGTACCGAGTAGGAAAGCATGTATTAGATGAGGTATTTTTCATGTTCAGACATGTTTTTTGAGTAATTAAAAATCAACAGCTCAAATGGCAGCAAACTAAATAAAAAACAGGTTTGACTCAAAATACATATAAAACACTCGAGTCAGGTCGGATATCTGAGAAAAAAAAACAGATCAGTTTGGGTACTTGGCAAAATCACAACCCAAACCCGATCTGCATATTGCCCAGGTTGGGTTCGAGTTGACTTGAATGCTATTCCGGTCAGCGCCTTTTTGCCCATGCCCAAATATTCGGGTTGGGATTGGATCATATGCACGATACAAACCGACTCATTGACAGCCCTAGATGTAGGTCTCGTGTCAATTTTTTTTGGTATATTTTTTTTTTACATTTTATTAAAAAATAGGTGATTCAAGCTTGCAGCATATCTGCCAATGCAATGCGTATTGGTCGATACAGGGCCGATAGTTTCGATACTGATAACATTTTTTTAGACAGAGAAAGCTGGGGTTAGGCAGACCCGTACCAGAATACAACCATACCAACTTGAATCGTCCGTCCCAACACAAGGCGGGCACTGCTCTTGCCACACAAGCGAAGCCCCCATCGGTGACTCTTCATTATCTTACCCACGCCATGAATGATGATTTGCAAGAGCGATTGGCTGCCAAATTTATCTTTTTAAATTTGCTTTTGCTTTTAGGATTGATTTGATGGCCCATATGAGAGAAAAACAGATACTGTTAGAATTATGACTGAGCGTTAGCATACAAATGTCATTGGTGGGAGTTGGGTTTCAGTCATTATCCATTTTTGCAGGCCTCTTAAATCTTATGATGAAAGTTGTTTTGATCAAATCCGACTTTATAGATAGATTCAGCGTGGACGATTCAGTAATAATCGCCCTTGGATTGCATTTGTGGTTTGTCAACATTTAATTTTTCTAATAACAAAATAAAAATCCTTCAAATAACCAAAAAAAAATCCTTCACACAGATTTCAGCTTTAAATGAATGATAATTTGCATCAGTGAAATACTAAGTGTATAAAGATAAGGATGACTTGAGGGCTGATTGAAAACGATTTGGATTGGTGGGCGCAAGGAAAGGGGATCGAAAAAGTAGTTTGTTTTTTTTCATTTTCTTTTTTTTTTCAACAGAGAAAGCTGGGTTAGTTGGACCCTACCATTATACAACCACATGCCATTGGGATTCTACAAAGTGAGGTTCAAACAGTAGGTTTTTACATAGATGGCCCTCAAATTCTTTTTTTGATGAAGTTCACTTCCTAGATGAACGGCATCATCTAAGGATAAATGTACGACTGAGAATTGACCACAGTGAGCTGCTTTTGATAGGTGTTGGGTGTCGTTCATTTCCATGATGAGCGGCGCTGCTTGGACCTGATACTCACTCGGGCGTAGTAAGGAAGCGTGCGCACTTGAGTAAAGACACCACCATTTGTGATCCACTCTCTTTGTTTTTTCACCTTCCGAGAGAGAGAGAGAGAGAGAGAGAGCATAAATAATTCCTCAACTACAAAACTTTTGCTAGGAGGGCATCCTTCTTTGAAAAAAAAAAAAGTTAAAGGGGATCCTACAATGGGTAGACCACATGCTTTAGTCATCCCACTTCCTGCGCAAGGCCACGTCGCACCTCTCATGGAGCTCTCGCATCACCTAGCAAGCCATGGCGTTCTTGTCACCTTCGTTAACACCGAGTTCATACATGCACGAGTGATGGCAGCGTTGCCTGAAAACTTTGTCAGTGACTCTGGTGGAAGAATCCGCTTGGTGACCATCCCTGATGGCTTAGCCTATGATGATGATGATCGCACGGACTTCCGTAGGTTGTGCGACGCGATGCAGCGTACGATGCCAAGTTTCCTGGAGGAGATCATAGTGAAGATCAATGAGAAGGAAGATGAGAAGATTACATTTGTAATTGCTGATGGGGTCATGGCGTGGCTTCTGGATGTCGCCAAGAAGCTCAACCTTGGGAAAGCTGCCTTCTGGCCAACCTCAGCCTGGCTACTAGCCATCGTCTTCAACATCCCCATGCTAATCTCCACTGGAGTCATAGATCAAAACGGTAAGTCCGTAAGCGGATCATCATCATAGATCGATCACAGAGACCCACGAGGGCGGATCAAGTGAAATCCCATTGTGCTGCTACACATGGTCGCAAGGCCGTCGCTAATTTGCGACGAATTAACGAATACCATGATTTGTCGCAAGGCCGTCGTTAATATGAAGAGATTTGGTTTTGCGACATACGAATCCGTTGTTGATTCTGTCGCTATTGTAGCGACGGAATTGCAATGGATTAAAATCCGTCGCAAAACATCGGCCGATTCACTTTTGCGACGGATAAATATCCGTGTCTAATCCATCGCAAATAAAAAAAAAATTATTTAAAATATAAATATCGAGAAAAAATTTCATGAAATGCTGGTTCCGGTGGAGATCCCTTGGATCTCCAATCTGAGTTCATGAAATGCAGCCTAAAAGAACACGCCTAATTCCCTTCTGATCTATTTTTCTTTCTTCCTATATAAGGAGCCTAAATCATTCCTGTTTGGAATCTAAGAACTGAGATAGGAGTTGATGCATTGATTTGGCAAAAAGTTGGTCAAAGTGGCTGTTTGAAAGCTGGTAGCTGGGATGAGAGTTAATGCATTTAGGATAGTAAGTGGCATTGTATTTACACTAAAGCATGAAATTAACAGCTACCACCTGAAATGCCAGTTCCCATCTCAGCTACTACTTTCTAAACAGGGCCATGTCAACGTTAAGGAGCTTGTCGGTTTAGACACTGCTGAATATCCCAATGTTATGACCTTCAAAGTTTGTACCAGTCTTCGCTGAATGTCAATGACAATTTATGGAACCATTCTTTTGGTGGAGTCAGGTTTTCCAAAGGACGACAAATTGATCCATCTGTCTGAGAGAGTGCCAGACATGAACCCAGCTCACCTATGCTGGGTTTCCTTTGGAGACACCAAACAACAGGAGGGCTTATTCAAGTACCTCTCGAAGTGCGTTGATGCAATGGAAGGCCTAGATCACATACTTTGCAACTCATTTCCAGAACTCGAGTTGCCGGCGTTCGAGATCATCGGAAATGGTGTACCAGTAGGCCCTCTTGTCTCAGCTAACCACCCCAAGCACCAACCATCCTCGTTTTGGCAAGAAGACTTGAGTTGCCTTGACTGGCTCGATCGACACCCAGCTGGGTCAGTCATCTACGTCTCATTGGGGAGCACCACAATGCTCAATCAACGCCAAATTGATGAGCTCTCACTTGGGCTCGAGCTCACTGGCAAACCATTCCTTTGGGTTTCAAGACCAACCCTCATGAACCAGTCTGCTGCAGTGTACCCAGATGGGTTCCTGGACCGTGTGGCCGAGCGTGGGCACATTGTGGGGTGGTGCACACAAAAGGAAGTTCTCTCACACGCATCTATAGCTTCTTTCTTAACTCATTGTGGCTGGAACTCCACCATCGAAGGGCTAAGCAATGGAGTCCCCTTGTTGTGTTGGCCTTACTTTGCAGACCAGTTTCAAAACCAGACCTACGTAGTTGAGCATTGGAAAGTAGGGCTGGAATTGCAGAAGGACAATGATGGAATTGTCAGAAAAGAAGAAATCAAGGAGAAATTGGTAGAATTGATGAACGATGACGGAATAAGGGAAAGGGTTTTGGAGTTGAGAAACAAGGGGTGGAAGGCTCTGATGAAGGGTGGTGTTTGTTTTAAGAATCTTGAAAGTTTTGTCAACACCATGAAGGGGGAACCGATAATTTAGAGAGGATTGTTATTTTGAAAATTTGAGAAACATTTTCTTGAGTCATAATGTCTTATTTTAACCAATAAGGAATTGTCGTTTTACTATTCAAACTTTGTTGGGGATGTCTCACTTTCGGGCTTTATGTCACGTCATTACTCACAACAAATTCAAAAGGACAAAGTGCTTTTCATTTGAAACTTTCTAAGGCATTTTATTTGCCTTTCCTTAGATAGCTTTTTCTCTCTTTGTTTATATAATAAAGCTAGGGTTATGCAAATCCCTACACAATTTCTCATGTTTAAGTGCGATATAGTCAGTGAAAACATATTGAATTTGAGCCATGGCAGAGCTACCGTTTTTTCTATATAGAAATAAGAGTAGCTCCTAAAGAGTCATAAACCGTCCTACACAGCTTCAGAGGGACAAATTGCTTTTCATTTGAAACTTTCTCTCTCTTAATTAATGAGATTTTATTTGCCGTACCTTATCCTTTCTTTTTCTTTTTTTCTTATAATAAAGCTGGGGTGGCACAAATCCCTACACAATCTCTCGTTTAAGTCGGGTATAGTAAGTGAAAACGTTGAATTTGAGCCAGAGATCATCGACATGGACCTACATTAAATTTTTAAAATAGTTGATCCACATAAAAATAAACTTGCATAGCCTTTATGTTTTTATTTATTTATTAATGCGCCAAAACCATGGGCTTCTTTTCGAGGACAGAACACTGGAAACTGGTTAACAATCTAACTGAGGTATTCAACAACATTGGAAACATGGTGACAAATATAGCCATATTTCTGAAAATCTCGTGAAAAAAATACGGCATAAACTGTAGAAGTTTTAAACGGTTAAATCGAGTGAGATTTTTTTGTGACAATTTCTCACGATATTATCACAAGATTTACTAAATCTCACTATAATATCACGATATGTTTATCGTAACTTTTTTTTTTTTTTACGGTTCTTTCAAGTTTCAAAACCCTTGAAACCATAAGTCCCCTTTGCAAAAAACACAAAAAACCTTGCTCTGCGAGGGACGACGGTCGGCAATTGCAACCACCCAACGACTGCAATAGAGTAACCGGTTCATCTCTCTCTCTCTCTCTCTCTCTCTCTCTCTCTCTCTCTCTCTCTCTCTCTCTCTCTCTCTCTCTCTCTCTCTCTCTCTCTCTCTCTCTTCCTTTCTCCTTACCTTTCTATACCATAGGTGCATTTTTTTCATCGATGGGTGAGAGGTGTATATGTAACAAAGGATTGTTTTGGGCATCACTGTGCATCTCTCTGTTTTGAGCATCACTGTGCATTTGTTGTTGTTCGCCGATGCATCTCTCTTTTTGGGCATCATTGTGCATCTCTCTGTTTTTTGGCATCACTGTGCAGCCTTGGCACATTAAGGTGATGTTACAACTGGCCACGTTTGTAAGACCAACATCAGTAAGACTCATATAATCTTCAATGGAATTTGACATCAGTATTCTGTTTCGTTTATACTCTGCTGTTTTCTGTGACCAAATTCATGAACAATTACGAAAACTAAATAATTTCTTCAGTAATCGCACATTAGAAAGTGCACTCTTACCTCCCCCATCAAAATTAACACTTGTGAGACACTGAAAAGACAAAAAAGTAAAGAAAAGCAACCAATCCATAGGCTCTTACATTTTTCAGCTATGGATGTACAAGTTGGTAACCCATCCATGGTTTAACTTTATTAAGGTTGATTCAATTACATTAAACCATTTTGAAAATTTGAGAATTTGCACCATATAAAGCAAATAGCAACCATGGTCACAGAAGACAACATTCTCTCTCTCTTGATGATGCTACTGAGAAGCAAGAAAGGATCACGATCACAGAAGGAACTTGATATTTTCATGTGCTCTTCATGTTCCCCAAACATATATATTTTATCTGCATCAACATGCATCTTACTAGCTGAGAATTCATACTGGGTTAACAATCTCAAACTTTTTCTAATTCCATGCATATGTTTAGGTGATTTTCTTGTTTAATTTACAGGGAACCTAGGAACGCATTGCAATTCTTCTACTGCTTTTCTATGAAAAATAATGTTCCAATGTGCAGCTTGGTATACCTTTGAAGCAAGTTTATGTACAGTAGTAGTTGTCCTGATGTACATTTGTTAACAAATCCTAGCTTTTGCTGAATATGGTGAAATATCATTTTGTATCCTTATGGTTTCTTTGTTTTGAAAATCCTTACTTTGTGCCAAATGAAGGGGAAAGTATATGCTACATTTCCAGGGCATCCAATTTAGCCCAAGTACCATTGTATGTTGACAATCACATTTCAGATGAACATGCAAAAGCAAAAGTGGATAAACATTATCAACATAATTCATCACATATGAGAACCAATGGCTTGATAGAACAGGTTTTTGAAAATTCAACGAAAAGGAGAATTAAAATTTAAGAGAGGCTTCAACATTAGTAATTCAAGCATCAAGTTCCACATTTTTGAACAACCAAAACATAGCCTAAAACATTGTCTTCAAGAGCACAAGATGTAAAAGCTATAGAACATTTCGAGAATAACAGGAAAATAATGTGAAAAAACTCTCAAATGTCAGCTTCAAACAAATTTATCAACAAATTTTAAATAAAAATAATTCAAAATATGCAATTAAATTATGGGAAAAAAGTAAAGGAAAATATTATGCAGATAAATAACTAAAATGAATCAAAATAAAAACTGAAATCCTTTCAATTATTTGAATTTGTAGAGTTTCCTTTATTTCTTACCTATTGGTTATGTCAAGAAACTTCTATTTTGATTGTTCTGGTTTGATGTTTTGTTTTGATGTGCTTAATAGAAAACAAAAAAATATTCTATTTTGATGTATTTTGTTAAATATTTGATGTGTTTTATGTAGAAAAAAAGATGGGGAGACCTAAATATGCATTATGAAACTATGCTACACTACAATTAGATGGTTGATTACTTTGTAACTATTGTAAGGTACACTTTAATAGGAGAATAACATGATTTAAGTATCATCTTGCGAGCATACCAAATAAGAATGTTGTTGCATGTGGGAACGTAATGTCAGATGTGAAACATCTCACATCTAGCATTGGCTTCAATTCATGAATTAAAATCTAAGCTATCAGGAAAAAAAAATCAAAACTCACAAGTTATCTGTCTCCTACTGGAAGCGGCTCAGATTCTACTTCTATATGAATTTCTTCTACTTCTCCAAGTATAGGTATGGATCAACGGAATACTCTAAATGCTTTTATAATAAAGAAAGAGAAAGAACATACATATATGTATGTAGCAAAATGTATTGTCATGAACAATTTTCCTTTTAGGTTAGCTAGAGATTATGCACTTAAAGAGATGATTAATGCCATTGCAAATTATGGACTTGGTTATACCTCTCCACGTAGTGAAACAATTAAAACAAAATGACTTCAAAACCTAAAAAGACAAGTTGTAACATTTATTGATGAGGTAAAAAAGTCATGGTCGATATTAGGATGCACTTTAATGTCTGATATATGAACAGATAAGAAAAATCGTTCACACATAAATATTTTGGCCTCATGCCCTAAAGGCACAATATTTTTGAAATCTAAATGTACTAAAGAGCCAAAAACATGTGAATATATTGAAGAGTATATATCAGCTACTATTGAATAAATTAGATAAAAAAAAGTACTTAAATTTGTGACAGATAATGACTCAAATTACTTGAAAGTGAGTGCTTCAGTGGAGGTAAGATACCCTCATATTTTTACATCTTCTTGTGCTGCACACTATACTGATTTAATGCTTGAAGATTGTGATATATTGCCTAATTTCTCTCATACATTATTATATGCAAAAAAGATTACAAGCTTCATGTATAAATCATAATTAATTTTGCAACTTATGAGAAATTATACAAGTGATAGAGAGATACAAGAGCCTGGGGCTACTCGTTTTGTTACTAATATTTTATGTTTGCAATCTATATTGAAAATGAAAGATAAGTTGAGATTTTTGGTTGCTTCTTCTTAATGAAGAAATTTTGAAAAGGTTAAGAAAGGAGGAGAAGGCAAAGATATGATTGATATTATTCAAGGAGAGGAGTTTTGGGAAAATGGAAGAGAAATAATAGCAACAACAAAATCACTTATAAAACTTTTGAGGAGGGTAGATGGGTATGGTTCTACCATAAGTTACTTGTATGAAGGCATAAATCGTGTTAAAGAAGAAATAAAAAGTTTTATAAATATCGAGTAGATAAGTATCTACGAATATGAGACTTCATTGATAGTAGATGGGAGGTCAACTTGAGAAGTGACTTATATGTTGTTGTTGGGTATTCAAATCCAAAACTTTTTTTATAATGTTCTTATAAAGATGAACAACGAAATAATGAAAGGATTAAAGAAAATGATGAAAAAGATGGTTGATAAGAAAGATAAAAATGATGAGCTTGATTCGGAATTGATTTATTATCATTCAAAAGATTCAAAGATCTTTAATGAGATTATAATATCCCTTTTCCGTACTGCATATCCACGTAAGTTTCGATTTTGTTTTGCATTTTGTAAATTTTTTTATTTTAGAATATATTATCAAATTCTCATTACTTGCTTTTGTTTTTATCAGGGTTATGGTAGAAAATGAATGGAGAAAATGTCCCTATTTTGCAAAATATAACAATTAAAATACTTATCCAACCATGTAGTGCATTTGTATGTGAAAGAAATTTGAGTGCATTTGAAGCGGAACATACCAAAAAGAGAAACTGTCTTGAGCCAACAACTTACTGATTTAGTTTATGTGTGCATGAACATGCACATGCAGAAGACTTCAGTTGGAAAAGAAGCAAAATATTCTCGACCTATTGCATATGAAGACATTGATGCATTTGCATATGGCTCAATTGAAGAAAGAAATAAAGAAGAAGAAACAAAAGATAAGAAAGAGGATGATGAAAGCATTGATGACCAAGGAATTGATGAAGACACTTTTGATTTTTTAGTTAATAGCAAGTGAATATTCTTTTTGTATAAACTTGAATCATTATGATATTTGTTTTCTCATGAACTTGTGGTCATTTTGTTTATGTTTTTTATACTTGATTATTGATACTTAATGTATTATGATTTAGTTGTGATTTAGTTGATGCTTGATACTTACTTGAATGAAAGTACATTTGATGCACGTGCTTGAGACTTATTTGATGTTTGATACTTTTTATATATGGTTAGTGGGATTGAAAATATATTTTATATTTTTTTTGTATATAAAATTAAATTAGTTTATTTTATTTGAATTTTTTGAATTTTTTGATTTTTTGAGATTTTTTTTTATTTTTTAATTTTTTTCCTGAGATTTTGCCAAAAAAAACTTAAGAAATATTCAAAAAGTTGAAAATCTCCTAAGAAATTCACTACCAAGAAATTGTTGTTTTAAACTTTTGTCACTATGATTGGAAACATAAGGAGTTCAAGATATATATGTGTGTGTGGAGGGAATATATTCCCTACAAAGATATGTAAGAGAATACTATAAGATTTCATAGTGCAAGTTGATTTGAGTCAATCTTGTAGATGAGTTTGGCATTGTTGATTATCAGGAATCGAATTGTGTTTCTTGATAAAAAGATACATACTTTTTGTGTAAAAAACTATTGATGCATTTATGATGATCGATTTTACATCAAAGAATAATCTTACACTTTGAAATATAGAGAGCCAAACACTGATCCCTACTAAATAGACCATGTATTAGACTATAGATCATGTAGGGGTGGGGTCTGTTAGGTGATTGTGTTGGAACCATAAGGTTACTAAACTCCATTTAGATGAGATCACCAAATTTAATGGAGAATTTCAACTTATGAAATCACAACTCAACCTATTGAGCGATTCCGGATCTTTCCACATAGTGAGATTCACTCACAATCCGCCATTTCACATATTGTTTATGTCTTATTCTTTGTTATGGTCGTAGTCCTTTATATAGGCATCTATAGAGAATTAATATTAACTCCTTATGTTTCCCTTCTTGAGCTCCTACGAGAATCGTGCCCTAGGCACGATTCCTGAAATCGAGCCCCCTTTAAACGTAAAAAGGTGTCGGGTTTGGGTCCGAGCCCCGCGACTAGTTATGCCGGATCCACCTTTAGCGTGGATCCGGGTTAGCCTCTTTAGTGCTAGATCCACAATAAATGTGGATCCGTAACGGATTCTGGATCCATATGTTGGATCCATTTAGGTCCAACCATGGATCCAACCCCAAATAATTACATTTTTTTATACTAATTTTATTCTCTAAAAAATACTTTTATTTATTCATTAAATATTGTTATTACATATATATATATATAGATATTGTAATACTCATATATATATATATATTCCATTTTTGGATCCGGGTAACGGATCCTGGGTCCAATATGGATAAAACTACCCATCAAATTTTTACGGGTATTACATCCTACCCCCCTAAAAAGAATTTTATCCCCGAAATCTTATTGCAGGGTTTTCGTATAGATCGTAGTCTGAGGAGGTTGGTATCGACAAGGATGCACGTATATGTGTGTGCTCCCAACATATACCCCAACATATAAGGATCTGGACAAACACACAATGAGTTTCTAAGAGTCTCATTGTCCTGAATAACCTTCACTTATTCCTATTTCTCAAAATGGCCCCATCTTTTCACAGAAGACCTAATCAAAACCTCAAATCAAGGTCTAGAATCTCTTACGGAGTGACCCTTCTATCCACAAAAGACACAAACATGTCATTATATCAAGATTTAAAATCAATAACGATCAGATTCTGCTACAACTAAAAGCCAAATCTGTTGATTCATGACAAGATATTTCCATCAATCTTGCCAAATCCTCACAATTTACCACAACTCTTTTTCAATTAAAGATTAACAAGATCCACGTCGGATCACCTGATCATGGTCATACCCACCATCATTGATAATCTTATGCAGAAAAGGTCCTCAATAGGTGCCAAAATAGTGATACGTACAAATTACCGCTTCCAGGGTCGATAGCCACCAATATAGGTACAAGCATACGTATCGTCAATATGAATCACATCACTTCATATGACACTAAGAACCATAAAACAAAACCTTTCACCCACAAGGTTTTATGAACCATAGTTCGCTATTGAACTTAAGTATATATCGCATGCATTCAATATTTCAAATCACGTGGCATTTCAATCATATCATACAGAAGCATATTATCATATGCATCATATCATTGCCACTAGAAACATTGCATTTTTCAAATTTAACCTCGAAACAGGTGATACCAAAACATGGGTTTTATATAATGTGATCCTGTATATACCAAGAATTAACTAAACCTCAAGATACGTAACTTCTACGTAGTTCGAGTTATGCACACAAGATTCAAATCACATATGCATCTAAGACATTCAGATTATTTCATCATTTCATGTGATTTCATAATTCTGACATCATATCACCTTCGATTATTTCGACGTGAAATACACGCACATGTCTACTAAGAAATTTAGTCGGATATTCATGATACACTCATCTACAATGAAACTATGTAGGTGTGAATTCACCTATATGCTAATATGAGCATCATAATAAAAAGTACCAGTAATATGACTAATACAAAAATCAAAATAAATTATACTTACAGAGCACTTGCAGGGTGTGACACGACCGTGATCTTTGATTTAGTGATCCCATGCTCTGATACCATAACTATAATGCCCCGAAATCTTAACCCAAATTTTGAAGTTTTTTTTTTCAATACAGCGAAAACAAGTCATACCATAGGGTTAAGCATTCCAGAACATTACAGGGGAAGCAAACCAAAACATTTATTTCATTATTAATAAAAAATAACATAAGAGTTTCTCACACTATCCCTGAAACAGTAAATCCAAAAATCTCGATCGAAGCCTCATCTCGCAGCCGCTCCTAACTCCAACTCTTCACTTTAAAATTTTTAAGAATTAAACTACAACTATCTAAGTAGAAAATCTGTAACTTTTAATGTGGTACATCATGAATCCAGTATGTGATATGGGTGTCATGTATGATTTTCGGCACATACAAGAATAAGTAAAGGTCTATGCTACAACCGTCAATAATTTATCAGAAGTTAACTGGTAGGTAACATTAATAGCAACATTTATATATCCCACAACCACAATATGAATCCACACAATTATTCAAAGAATTGCAATTATGACAATTCATAATTTAGGTACGCATTTATACCACAAGGTACATCCATTATGCATAAAGAAACATTAAACCATACCATGATGCACAATTTTAGTACAACAAGACATTTAACATACATTGAAAGTAAAACATCATGCATCCACCAAACATATAACAATTAAGGAAACAGATAACATATGCATGTTCTAATGCATAGCAGGAAAATGCATGACTTATGTTTAATGCATGAATCCTCTTATTATCTTTCCTTAAGTTTCTCTTTCTATATGCATGCCCTATTAAATGCATACAATTTAAGTTTCTCTTTTTAATTACCGTTGCCCGCGGATACACCAAACGGGTACAATCTCTGAGGTCAAGTAGGTTCCTAGGGTAGCTTAACACGTAATTTGTAATTTATTACTAGGTTCCAAACTTAGCCCTCGACCGAATCACCTTCAGAACATTAGACCTCCACATCTAATATTGGAGACACAAAGGATACCTCACACCCACAAGTTCCACTTCCTTGGTACCAAAACAAACTCACAGTTGTGACCAACACACCACCCCCAGGTAAAGTGACAGACTCTTCCTAAAACCGTGGCCAGAAGAAAGAACCTCAATATCGGGTTCAGGGAACAAAATTTCAGCACACGGAGTTTTTGTATCCTCACAGTCTCCCCAAGACCGGTTCTCTAAGATTCCCATACTTCAGATGAGATATCCCAGAACGTATATTATATTGTTCTTATTTATTATCTTTTTATTAAAAGACAATTATTGAGTTTTGCAATTCAACATGCAAAAATAAGGCAAAAGCTCGCATCTACCCCTGCGAGAACCATCACGAGACTCCTGCCCGTGAAAACACATCAAACAGTGCAATAAAGAGCAATAGAATCACATTTGCAAATCAACATGCAAAGTTAATCATAGGCTTGCAAATCAACAAGCAAACATAAGCTCGCAAATCACCAATACGTAGCTCTTCACGGCCTACCACCTGTGGCAACCATAGAACAACACAATTAAAACCATCATGTAAATATGATTATTGCGATGCATTTAAACAATTAAAGAAAGAGCAAACCCAAGCTCAAGGCTCTCCAGGCCTGTGCTGATTTAGACCATTGATGCATCATATGCAAAAATCATAACAACTTGCAATTTATGCAATGAGGTCAGCATGCCTCCAAATACACATCCATCCAAACCAATTTAACAATGTGCCTGAGTTACCATAATCATATGCATGTATTCACCATCCATGTGCAAGTGCTTTTGTGTAATCACATAACACACATGCATTCATCCATAATTCTTAAGTACATGAGAACATTTATACCTGATTTTACATGCTAAACACTCATCGATTTCGTGTATGCACATGTACTTGAAACCAATCTATAAATGCACGATTAATAATCATGTCCCATCAATGTAGGCACATGAAACATTTTCATGTGTTAACATCCACACATATGAACATAACCCAATCATAAGCATGCCATTTCTCAATCATATGCATCCCCACTATGTGTATTACCTACATCACATACGGGTATTAACCATTGCATATCCCTTTTGAGTGTGTGAGTGTGCATATAAAATTACACATACTCATCGATCCTACATGCTCAAGAAGCAACATCAACAACCAAGTCATGCTCACCTTCAAGATTACACAACTAGTATCATGAAATGCAAATACAACATTTACATAATTTCTGGGCAGAAGTGTAAACTTTAGCACATGCTAGGGACAATGGTCAGGCTTACCAATCCCGGACCCGCTATCCTCCAAGCTAAACATCCAACTAAGTTCCAAAGGTCTGGGATTCTTGACATATACATAGGCATATGTAGGTTCGTAACAGTCAATTGGTCACACGGACAATCTGTTCAATCTACATAACATGAAACTCAGTAAGGTATGGTCAGCTTTACATATTTCTTGAACCTAGCAAATCTGACCCGATTGCAAACCCATTTAAAATAGCAAATCTGAACCAGATTTGTCAATCCAATTCCTAATAGAATTGACATCACACCTTGTGTAAAATTCCACCACACTCAATGTAATGAGCAATAGCATTAATGGTATGTAAGAGTTATGAGTTGCATAACAACTGCTAACATCTTGACTCTGTTCTTCCATTTTTATTCATAAAAGCATCTACCACTACACAGCCAATTACTTCCAAATACAAGTATCCAAGTTAAGTACATACAACTACAGAGCTCCCATTCATCTGGTGGGTCAGTTTAACAAGAGAGCATGCATACACAAGAATGAAACATGCATCATTCATCGGTGAGTTCATCACCGTTCCCAAATCAACTATTCAGGAAAAACCCCGATTCAAGGATCTGCCGAACACCCTAAGGGTTCAGACTTTTACCCATTTGAATAATCTCCAGTAAATCTTGAAGTATACATGCTTCACTGATATACCAATATGAAAGATGTTAAATGAACACATGGAATCCCATTTAAGAATATAATACCCAAATGGAAACAACAATGCAAATCAAATCGGTACTCATGTGTTCGATTTCAAGAATACGATACTCATATTGGGAAACAACCAGAATCGAAAATCAGAATGTATATAAAAAAGGAACTATTCACAGAAATTAAAACGAGAAACCAAATCAAGATTTCACTCACTTTAACGTGAATATCTGAAACATAAAGATTTGTATAACAACTGAATTCCCAACCATACCATCTATGAACCGGCATCTCCCAGTAGTTTGCACCTCCTGAATAGTTATATGATCATTCTGGTTCACAATGCTGATTGACCTATACAACCTTTAACTCAGTTCAAGATGTGGCAGTCCCCACGAAGACTTCCTCATCTTAAGCCAAGAATAACAATAGCTAAAAGTGGGATTCTGACTTGATTCGTAAAAACCATCATGTAACTCATAATATTCATGACATAAACACAAACAATGGAGAGAGAAACCCAATAGAAATCCAACCGAAACCATTTGGTCGATACTTTATATTACCATCCAAATAGTGAATGACATCAAGAAAAATAGGCTAAACTGAAACTAAGCAACCAAATAATCCTTTATAACAAGTACCCACACGAAACTTCAAGAAAACCCATCTAAAATAACAAGAAATGTCCATGATATAAAACCCATAAAGAAATGAAGGGAACCCCCAAATCGACATCACCACTACCGGGAAACCCTAGCTCACCAATCTGGGTTTTTCTGGTGACCAAGAATGACATTGAAAACACTCTAAATCATAAAAAAGAATTGGGGTCCCTCCTTGACCGACCCAAACACAATTGATTCAGTCCACAACCAACAAGAAAAGGCCAGAATCCTACCTTTTTCAGTGCTTTTTTCGACGATCGGAGACTGCTATCGCGAGACGATGGTCGACCGACTCTGATTGCTCCTGCCGCCATGATAGGCACGATCGAGTGGCTGCAGCCATGATGCCGGTCGAAAGGGTGATGAGGGACAGAGGAGAGGGAGAGCAAGAAAGTGAGAGAGGAGACAAAGAGTGTGGGAGAGATGTAATTCGAGAGGAAGAGAGCTAAGAGGGGAGGGATCTACTTTTCCCCCACCTTTTAACGAGAGGCGAACCCCTCCTCTCCCCTCTGTAACCCCCTTCCCTTCCCTTCTTGAGCTCCTGTGAGAATCGTGCCCTAGGCACGATTCCTAAAATCGAGCCCCCTTTAAACGTAAAAAGGTGTCGGGTCTGGGTCCGAGCCCCGCGACCCGCTATGCCGGATCCACCTTTAGCGTGGATTCGGGTTAGCCCCTTTAGTGCCAGATCCACAATGAATGTGGATCTGTAACGGATTCTGGATCCATATGTTTGATCCATTTAGGTCCAACCATGGATCCAACCCCAAATAATTAATTTTTTTTATATTAATTTTATTCTCTTAAAAATACTTTTATTTATTTATTAAATATTGATATTACACATATATATATATTATAATACTTATATATATATATATATATTCCCTTTTTGGATCCGGGTAATGGATCCTGGGTCCAATATGGATAAAACTACCCATCAAATTTTTACGGGTATTACATCCTTCCCCCCTAAAAAGAATTTCGTCCCCAAAATTTTATTGTAGGGTTTTTGTAGAGATCGTTGTCTGAGGGGGTTGGTATCGACAAGGATGCACATATATGTGTGTGCTCCCAACATATACCCCAACATATAAAGATCAGAACAAACACACAATGAGTTTCTAAGAGTCTCATTGTCCTAAATAACCTTCATTTATTCCTATTTCTCAAAATGGCCCCATCTTTTCACAAAAGACTCAATCATAACCTCAAATCAAGGTCTAAAATCTCTTACGGAGTGACCCTTCTATTCACAAAAGACACAAACATGTCATTATATCAAGATTTAAAATCAATAACGATCAGATTCTGCTACAACTAAAAGCCAAATCTGTTGATTCATGACAAGATATTTCCATCAATCTTGCCAAATTCTCACAATTTAACATAACTCTTTTTCAATTAAAGATTAACAAGATCCACGTTGGATCACCTGATCTTGGTCATACCCACCATCGTTGATAATCTTATGCAGAAAAGGTCCTCAACAGGTGCCAAAATAGTGATACATATAAATTACCGCTTTCAGGGTCGATAGCCACCAATATGGGTACAAGCATACGTATCACCAATATGAATCATATCACTTCATATGACACTAAGAACCATAAAACAAAACCTTTCACCCACAAGGTTTTATGAACCATAGTTCTTTATTGAACTTAAGCATATATCGCATGCATTCAATATTTCAAATCACGTGGCATTTCAATCATATCATACAGAAATATATTATCATATGCATCATATCATTGCCACCAGAAACATTGCATTTTCCAAATTTAACCTCGAAACAGGTGATACCAAAACATGGGTTTTATATAATGTGATCCTGTATATACCAAGAATTAACTAAACCTCAAGATACGTTATGCACACAAGATTCAAATCACACACGCATCTAAGACATTCAGATTATTTCATCATTTCATGTGCTTTGATAATTCTGACATCATATCACCTTCGATTATTTCGACGTGAAACACACTCACATGTCTACTAAGAAATTTAGTCGGATATTCATGATACACTCATCTACAATGAAACTATGTAGGTGTGAATTCACCTATATGCTAATATGAGCATCATAATAAAAAGTACCAGTAATATGACTAATACAAAAATCAAAATAAATTATACTTACAGAGCGCTTGCAGGGTGTGGCACTACCGTGATCTTTGATTTAGTGATCTCATGCTCTGATACCATAACTATAATGCCCCGAAATCTTAACCCAAATTTTGAAGATTTTTTTTTTTCAATACAGCGGAAACAAGTCATACCATACGGTTAAGCATTCCAGAACATTATAGGGGAAGCAAACCAAAACATTTATTTCATTATTGACAAAAAATAACATAAGAGTTTCTCACACTATCCCTGAAACAGTAAATCCAAAAATCTCTATCGAAGCCTCATCCCGCAGCCGCTCCTAACTCCAACTCTTCACTTTAAAATTTTTAAGAATTAAACTACAACTGTCTAAGTAGGAAATCTATAACTTTTAATGTGGTACATCATGAATATGATTTTCGTCACAAATAAGAATAAGTAAAGGTCTATGCTACGACCGTCAACAATTTATCAGAAGTTAAATGTTAGGTAACATTAATAGCAATATATATATATATCCCATAACCACAATATGAATCCACACAATTATTCAAAGAAATACAATTAAGACAATTTATAATTCAGATACGCATTTATACCACAAGGTACATCCATTATGCATAAAGAAACATTAAACCATACCATGATGCACAATTTTAGTACAACAAGACATTTAACATACATTGAAAGTTAAACATCACGCATCCACCAAACATATAACAATTAAGAAAACCGATAACATATGCATGTTCTAATGCATAGTAGGAAAATGCATGACTTATGTGTAATGCATGAATCCTCTTATTATCTTTCCTTAAGTTTCCCTTTTCATATGCATGCCCTATTAAATGCATGCAATTTAAGTTCCTCTTTTTAATTACCGTTGCCTGCAGATAGACAAAACGGGTACAATCCCTGAGGTCAAGTAGATTCCCAGGGTAGCTTAACATAATTTGTATTTTATTACTGAGTTCCCAACTTAGCCCTCGACCGAATCACCTTCAGAACATTAGACCTCCACATCTAATATCGGAGACACAAGGGGCACCCCACACCCACAAGTGCCACTTCCTTGGGACCAAAACAAACTCACAGCTGTGACCAACAGACCACTCCCAGGTAAAGTGGCGGACTATCCCTAAAACCGTGGTCAGGAGAAGGAACCTCAATATCGGATTCAGGAGACAAAATTTCAGCACACGGAGTTTTTGTATCCTCACAGTCTCCCCAAGGCCGGTTTTTTAAGATTCCCATACTTCAGATGAGATATCTTAGAATGTATATCACACTGTTCTTATTCATTATCTTATTATTAAAAGTCAATTATTGAGTTTTGCAATTCAACAAACAAAAATAAGGCAAAAGCTTGCATCTACGCCTGCGAGAACCATCACGAGACTCCAGCTCGTGGAAACACATCGAACAATGCAATATAGAGTAATAGAATCACATTTGCAAATCAACATGCAAAGTTAATCACAGGCTTGCTAATCAACAAGCAAACATAAGCTCGCAAATCACCAATGCGTAGCTCTTCACGGCCTACCACCTGTGGCAACCATAAAACAACACAATTAAAACCATCATGTAAATATAATTATTGCGATGCATTTAAACAATTAAAGAAAGAGCAAACCCAAGCTCAAGGCTCTCCAGGCCTGTGCTGATTTAGACCATTGATGCATCATATGCAAAAATCATAACAACTTGCAATTTATGCAATGAGGTCAGCATGCCTCCAAATACACATCCATCCAAACCAATTTAACAATGTGCCTGAGTTACCATAATCATATACATGTATTCACCATCCATGTGCAAGTGCTTTTGTGTAATCACTTAACACACATGCATTCATCCATAATTCTTAAGTACATGAGAACATTTATACCTGATTTTACATGCTAAACACTCATCGATTTCGTGTATGCACATGTACTTGAAACCAATCTATAAATGCACGATTAATAATCATGTCCCATCAATGTAGGCACATGAAACATTTTCATGTGTTAACATCCACACACATGAACATAACCCAATCATAAGCATGCCATTTCTCAATCATATGCATCCCCACTATGTGTATTACCTACATCACATACGGGTATTAACCATTGCATATCCCTTTTGAGTGTGTGAGTGTGCATATAAAATTACACATACTCATCGATCCTACATGCTCAAGAAGCAACATCAACAACCAAGTCATGCTCACCTTCAAGATTACACAACTAGTATCATGAAATGCAAATACAACATTTACATAATTTCTGGGCAGAAGTGTAAGCTTTAGCACATGCTAGGGACGATGGTCAAGCTTACCAATCCCGGACACGCTATCCTGCTAGCTAAGCATCCAACTAAGTTCCAAAGGTCTGGGATTGTTGACTTATACATAGGCATATGTAGGTTCATAACAGTTAACAGGTCACACGCACAATCTGTTCAATCTACATAACATGAAACTCAGTAAGGTCTGGTCAACTTTACATATTTCTTGAACTTAGCAAATCTGACCGGATTGCAAACCCATTTAAAATAGCAAATCTGGACCAGATTTGTCAATCCAATTCCTAATAGAATTGACATCACACCCTGTGTAAAATTGCACTGCATTCAATGTAATGAGCTGTATAACAAATGCTAACATCTTGACTCTGTTCTTCCATTTTTATTCATAAAAGCATCTACCACTACACAGCCAATTACTTCCAGATACAAGTATCCAAGTTAAGTACAAACAACTACTTAGCTCCCATTCATCTGGTGGGTCAGTTTAACAAGAGAGCATGCATACACAAGAATGAAACATGCATCATTCATCGGTGAGTTCATCACCGTTCCCAAATCAACTATTCAGGAAAAACCCCGATTCAAGGATCTGCCGAACACCCTAAGGGTTCAGACTTTTACCCATTTGAATAATCTCCAGTAAATCTTGAAGTATACATGCTTCACTGATATACCAATATGCAAGATGTTAAATGAACACATGGAATCCCATTTAAGAATATGATACCCAAATGGAAACAACAACGCAAATCAAATCGGTACTCATGTGTTCGATTTCAAGAATACGATACTCATATTGGGAAACAGCAAGAATCGAAAATCAGAATGTATCTAAAAAAAGAACTATTCACCGAAATTAAAACGAGAAACCAAATCAATATTTTAACTCACTTTAACGTGAAGATCTGAAACATAAAGATTTGTATAACAACTGAATTCCCAACCATACCATCTATGAACCAGCATCTCCCAGTAGTTCGCACCTCCTGAATAGTTATATGATCATTCTGGTTCACAAGGCTGATTGACCTATACAGTCCTTAACTCAGTTCAAGATGTGGCAGTCCCCACGAAGACTGCCTCATCTTAAGCCAAGAATAACAGTAGCTAAAAGTGGGATTCTGACTTGATTCGTAAAAACCATCATGGAACTCATAATATTCATGACATAAACACAAGCAATGGAGAGAGAAACCCAATCGAAATCCAACCAAAACCATTTGGTCGATACTTTATATTACCATCCAAATAGTGAATGACATAAAAAAAAATAGGCTAAACTGAAACTAAGCAACCAAATAACCCTTTATAACAAGTACCCACACGAAACTTCAAGAAAACCCATCTAAAATAGCAAGAAATGTCCATGATATAAAACCCATAAAGAAATGAAGGGAACCCCCAAATCGACATCACCACTACCGGGAAACCCTAACTCACCGATCTAGGTTTTTCCGGCGACCAAGAATCATATTGAAAACACTCTAAATCATGAAAAAGAATTGGGGTTCCCCCTTGACCGACCCAAACACAATTGATTCAGTCCACAACCAACAAGAAAAGGCCAGAATCCTACCTTTTTCGGTGCTTTTTCCGACGATCGGAGACTGCTATCGCGAGGCGATGGTCGGCCGGCTCCGGTTGCTCCTGCCACCGTGAAGGGCGCGATCGGAAGGCTGCAGTCGATGGTCGGTCTGATGTTTCTACAGCCGTGATGCCAGTCAAGAGGGTGATGAGGGGCAGAGGAGAAGGAGAGCAAGAAAGTGAGAGAGGAGACAAGGATTTTGGGGGAGATGCAATCCGAGAGGAAGAGAGCTGAGAGGGGAGAGATCTGCTTTTCCCCCACCTTTTAACAAGAGGTGAACCCCTCGTCTCTCCTCTTTAACCCCCTCCCCTTCCCTTCTTGAGCTCCTGCGAGAATCGTGCCCTAGGTACGATTCCTGAAATCGAGCCCCCTTTAAATGTAAAAAGGTGTCGGGTCTGGGTCCGAGCCCCGTGACCCGCTATGCCGGATCCACCTTTAGCATGGATCCGGGTTAGCCCCTTTAGTGCTAGATCAACAATGAATGTGGATCCGTAACGGATTCTGGATCCATATGTTGGATCCATTTAGGTCCAACCATGGATCCAAGCCCAAATAATTAAATGTTTTTATACTAATTTTATTCTCTCAAAAATACTTTTATTTATTTATTAAATATTGTTATTACACACACACACACACACACACACATATATATATATATATATATATATATATATATATATATATTCCCTTTTTAGATCCGGGTAACGGATCCCGAATCCAATATGGATAAAACTACCCATCGAATTTTTACGGGTATTACATGCTGTGGACATATGAACTACTATGCTATATTAAACGTTCGTATATCAAGCCTACAAGGTCTCTGCTCATCATATAGTAGAGGCAAGTTGATGATTTGTTGGTGTAAAGTCAAAGCTGAGTATAGTCTCCGGTCGACAGGAGGAATATCAAGGGTTTTACCAACCGAAGGCCTGCCACCAACGTGCAGTCAGTTAGGTGGGGGAATGAGGATTTTCTATAGACTATAACCCCCAAAAAAACGTGTGTAAATCAAACAAAGGAGTGTCAATGCATTATTAAGAGCAACTCTCTTCAGATAACACGTACTGAAATTATTATTTTGTCACTAGTTATTTTAATGCTGATGGACCCATCCAAGATCGGGTTACATTGGGCATCACCCCAGTGAATTGCCCTTTTCTAGGTTATATATTATTTTAAAGGAGTTTTTGAACTTATAAAATATATTTTTATTATTGATTTTTAATAAATTAAATAAAAACCATCAAGTCACCGACTCAGGTGTGGCTAATTGATACTGAGTTTTAAGAATGCTAATCATGGCTCGATTCACCTCCATGCCCTTGATGTGGCGTACGTAGTCTAGACTGCTGATGCATAAATTCCTTACTTTACAGGCCAACTTCATAACGAGGCCAACATAGCTGGTGGAATGTGTGCAAAATGAGCTGAACAAGTGGAGTTTGAGGTGTTTAAAATTCTTGTGACGCAAGAAGAGATCAAGCCGGTTCTAGGGTTTCAATTCTAAACTTATCACTTGCAGGCTGCAGTCTTCAAGCACTTCTGTTATACTACACATTATAATATAAAATATGTAAAATGTATTTATTACGTGTTCATGAGCTTATGCGAGCTAAGCTGAGCCAAACACTTTCATGTTCGATAAATAAATATTAATAAATATAAGTTTTATTCATAACAAACAACAAACCTAATGACAAAAACCAACTTAGGAGTTGAGAAAAAAAAAGACAATTATTATTTAGTTACTGACATGTAATCCATTTCATTAAAGGCTAGATAAATAAATGGCAACTTATTGAGTTCCTTCGATTGAAACCTGTGTACCTTAGCACGTTGCTTCCATCGTATACTCTCTCTCACCATTCATTCTCCTATGTTTTTTTACCAACTCTTCCCGCTTGGCCTTCTCCTGCCAAAGTTCGCACCTCCATTACACTCCAATGATTCGAGGTCTTGTAACTCCTCAAGTCGAACTTCCCGTTCATGTAGATTCTTGAACTTGCTTTCATTGTTTTCTTTGTTCCAAGCTATGAGATTTTTTTCTACCTAAGCAAGTTTGGATAAAATATGTTGTTCTGCCCATTTTCGCTATTCAGTCCACCGTTGCCTTATTAAGTCTAACAAACTTGGGACCCGAAACCACCACAACTCTAATTTAAAAAAGTTCCTTTTAGCCCCCACCTGGTTCGGATCATGATAGCCAAATTGGTGCATGATCTGAGACTGTGATCATAGGCTGTCATGACATGATATTGCTGAAACATTGAGGATGAAATTAGGAACCTATCAAGCTTGTGTAACACTGATGGTCTTCTCGCTTGTTGGACCACGTGAATTGCTTCGTTGCATTGGTAATTCCAATAGGCTCCCACAATCTAGAAAAGAGGCATCCTTAAGTATAGCTGAAATGTATTGGAGCCTTCAATTCTCAAAATTACATTTAACCCACCAGTTCTCTGAAATATGAGGCAAAACCACATCACAAATTGATCGAAGCTCCAACCAAAAAGCGTTTTTTCTGTTTGCTTGTGCAAGGTCCATAAACTGTAGTCATTAAAATCGATGTTGTAACTATGGCCAAGAATTGGATAGAGATTATGAATTCGCCGATCGACATGTTTCACATTTCCAAGAATATCCTCCCTCCAAGGCAGGATGCCACCGGGTGGTATGAAACCTCTATCAAGAGCATTGATTTTCGTCTCTTGAATACATATCACATGTGGCAATTTTTCCTTAATAATGCTGAAAAAATGTTGTTTGTTGGCGTCACCAAGACCCCTTATGTCCCACATCAGAATCTTCATTTTAAACTGAATATTAAACCCTGTTGAACCTCCTTAATCAAACCCTCTCCATGACCTAGCGCAATCCCTTCCGCTTCTAAATTTTGCGAGCACCTACAGACTTAGCTACCCCATCCAGAAATGCCATTTCCTTGGCGACATCTTCCCCAACTACTTGTGCATAACTCCCTTCCTCAGCCGTGAGCTGGATTGTTAGGTGTCCGTTGACAAAGAAAACCTTACGCTGATATCTTAGCAAACCAATCGTTGTTTGGTCACCATCTTGAGCCTGAACCTGTTGATCATGCTCCAGCTTCCCCCCTATCTCTCTCCAGATGGAGGTGGAAGGTTTTCTATGATGAGCCCGAGTTCGGCTATCACTCAAAATAACAATATCCAGAACAGCTCTACTTGCTTCTCTTCCCTTATTTTATTATATTTTATTCAAATTCATGCTCCACCCATCCCAGTAAATACTCATTACCCTCCAACCAAAAGTATGTCCCTCCCATACATTTTTCACAAGGAGTCACTTCCCATTCTAAAGGATCAAGTTTTTTTTTATGAGAAGTGTCCATTCTTCAATGGACCTAGCTACCTTAGAGGTTTATGCCTCTTAAAGGTGTAAGCATTATCTCTTTTTAACTTGTTTGTATAAAGGTAAGTGAAGTTTAGCCATAGCAATTATGTTGTACTCTGATCTCTTTGAATAGTAGTTTTTGTTTTGCTTTCCATTTTATATTTTTTTTCTTGCTGGTCGGTTGATCGAGTCTTGGGTTAGTGCATATAGCTGCACTAATTGAGAAGCGGTTTGTATAGATAAGTGAAAACCTGCCTTTCTCCACAGGCCTTGACAGACTCAACTTGTCTAAAATGCAGAAGGCTCAAGCGCAAGCAACGTGCTCAGACCAAACTCTATCAAGCTCGAGTAAGTTTTTGCTACCTTTGGAAGCGCAGGATTCAAACCCCTTGTCATGAATGAATGCCCAACACCCTATCCATTAGAGTTGGTTCTTTTTTTCGACTTTGCAGTCAATGTCACCTATATACAAATAAAATGAGCTTAATGGGATTTACCATGGTTAATTGTTCCCGGTTATATGATCAAACTCAGCTTGTTTATATTGCCAAACCTAGGCTTGGTGCTCATGCTCGACTCATTTGCCTTTCTCGAACAACCCTGAGCAGGTCTTAAACAAGTTGATCGATCTTTGTGCAAACCTACTGATAGCAGCCTGGCCCAAGACATTCATGTTATATTATTTAGTGTTTTGTAAATTGGTTTTGGATATCCATGTAAGATAAATGGGTTTGTCGATCCATGTGTGTGTATGGGGAATAAGGGTTAGGATAATAGATAATTTAGGTCATTTCAAATAATAGGGTTAATAGAAGCATTAGAAAGGTGAAGCAAGGGAAATTCAGAGATGAATTCAAATTAACATGCTTTATGGGGGGCATTTTTGTCCTCCACCGGGTTTCATGCCCATTTAAGGAAAAAATGGGAATTGAGGAGAGAGGATCTCTTCTGGATAGGAATGGTCAGCCTGGGCCTTCCACTTGAACATCTGAATTTGTCTTTTTTTTCTATAAAAGGAGCATGTAATCTTGCATTTGATTACAATCTGAATAGGAATTATCTTCTGAGAGGTTTCTTTACCTTTCTTGTTCTAATTTTATAGTAGAATAAGTTTTCTTCCTTGGAACGAAAAGACTAGAGTTATTCAGAAAGAATCCCCTAAACCATCCACTTTCCATGCCACCTAGTTTCCTATCTCTCTTAACCTCTCTGTTCATGCATCTCTCTCTCTCTCACCCTCTCATGTTTCTACCTTCTCACTCTCTCTCTCCTTTCCTCCTCTCATGCCCTTGCCTTTCTCATTAGCCTCACACAACCCTCGCATCCTCTCTCCACCCAACACCTTCCCCTTGCACATCCCTAGTGTCACCACCCCCATCATGGCGTCCTTCCTTGGTCGGCTTTTTTATCAAACATACTTTGATCATAGTGTAGCAAACTACCTCTGGTAGATAACGTTTGGTATCAGAGCAAGTCCATCGCAGGACCCCAAAGACATTTTCTCAATCAAAAGGACCTTCTGCAACAAGGGTCCAAGCCCTTTATGGCTTCGCACATCAGATCAAACCACAGTCAACAATGATCTTTATCAACCGCAGTGATCTGCTCCCCCAAATCCCTTCTCTAATCATTCTAAAGGTAAGGTATGCATCTTTGACCTCTTTAGAACATATGATCCCATATCCTCACATGAGAAAATGTGATTTGTCCTTGGACACAACTTCGGTGATAGGAGGCGTTCAAGGGTACCAATCTAATTCTGATATGACACTTCACGATATCTGGTTCATCATGATCTAGAGTGATCTAGTCATCATTTACAACTTTGAAATCAAATTCTATATTTTTGGCACTTCTAAATCAAACATGTAATCATTCAAATCTGACCTCTGGTGACCCTGATCCGACCTCAGAAAGTCAGGCCAAGTTTTTGCTTATTCTTAAGAAGGATTGGCACAGACCTGCATCCAAGTACGGTTTTAAAAAATTCATTCCTATAGTTTGACAGTCCTAACACATCTCAAAAATTTTACCCTAGTTAGTCCTACCCATTCTAAACTGAACCCACTTTACGGATAAAAAAAATCAGATCCCTATTTATAGATATTGTCTTTTTATTGAACCCTATCAGATCCAACGTCTGGATCCTAAACCGTTAGCATCTTTTAACTTTAAAAAATCTCCTAGACTGATCCTATAACAATAAATCCTGAAATTTTTACCCTAAGAAACCACATATGTTAACTTTAAAACCCCTTTTACAAGTACAAAAATTCATTCAGATCACTGAGATCTGGTCCGATCTTTGAACCCTATCTGAACTCAGAAACCAAACTCAATTTCTAACGGCCTGACCCAACCAAGAAATAAATTAATTTTGACCATACAAAAACCTTAAAAAATCTTGATTTTTTTTTTATACCTGATACCTTTGACCAGAAGTCTAAAGTGAGAACCAGCCTTAAACCCAATCCTACCCCTCTACACAACCCAGACTGGCAATAATTTGTCCTATAGGTAGACAACACTTGAATTGGAGTCATGGTGATTCATAGAGCACAAGAGATCGTAGACTCGCTATGGACTGAGATTAATGATAAAATCGAGGAACTGGCTGCAATAATGTGCGAGTTTCTTAAATCACCAAGGGAATGAAACATTCAGGGTGTCCATCCAATGCAAACCCGATTTTCCTGACCAACAGTCTAGTCATGCCAATGGGGGGAACCACATAAAGCAACCCCGTCTCAAATTTTCCACCTTCACTAACAAGGATCCAACTAGCTAGATCTTCAAGGTTGAGCATTATTTTTGTGTAATGTAGACCACAAAAGTAAAAAAATTCTCCATCACCTCCATTCATCTTGAGAAAGATGTGTGTTGGTATCACTTGTTCAAAAAGAACCTTGCTGTACCAATGTGGAAAGCTTTTACACATGCATCAATACTTTAATTTGGTCCTTCTAGGTACCTGAATCACAATATAAGGTTGTCCAAATTGAAACAAGTCAGCAGTGTAATGGAGTACTAGGCCGAGTTCGAAAGGCTCATCAATTTAGTGATCGATTGGTCTCAAAAAACTCCCATTCAAACTTTCATCGTAGGCCTTCGTTACGAGCTCCAGATCGAGTTGTAGGACCACCTCCCTAGTAGCATCATTCAATGCTTCCAACATGCTCACTTAGCAGAGGAGAAGTTGTAGAAGCAAGGGTCCAAAAGGATTCAAATTGGATTCAAATTTGGATCCGAACAAAACCAAACTTGTCCTTCTTCCAAGAGTGTATCAAGTGGATCCAGTACAACAACTGACACTAGCAGGTCAAAGCCTACTTCAAAGCCTTCTTTTAATTTTGTAAATATAAAAGTAAAAAAATTGTCTTCTAATGCCATGGTTGAAAAATGAAAAAAAGTTGTGCTACTATTGTGATGAAGTTTGGCGTACCGAACATGTACGTAAAACCATGCTTTTGTATCTTATAAATATTGAAAATAGTGATCGTGAGGAATGAGAGGAAGCGACATTTTATGGATGATGATTGGTGTAAGTTTTATGAAATGAATTTTAGAAAAGACATTTTTGATAAAAAAAATGGTTTGTGAAAGCCAGACACCAAATAATAAAAACTAGCCCATACTAGGGTGAGATCCGGGTCAAACTCAAGGAACGAGAGAAAACGTTGTATTCTACAGAATGACAAGCTTTATTGCCTTTAAAAGAAAAATAACTAACTATTGCAATGTGTTACTCTCTTGCAGATGGCTCAAAAAGAATAATAAATGGTTTTATTTGCAAACCCAAATTAAAAATAAATAAATGACCCTAATTTAAATGAAAAGAAAAAGGGTCTTGAGTTGTTTGAGCTTTAGTCCCTTTGATCTTCACTGCTTCTCTTTTGAATGCGTCAGTTGAACCAGCAAGCTTATAAGAGCTACTAATATTTAATCTATAGGCTCATTTACTCTTTGCTCACTTGATAAGGGCTCTCTGAGGGGCTTTTTAGGGACCTCAAAGGGCTCTTTAGGGACACTTTTGAGGGCCTACCGCATGTCCAACCACTTCTCTGCAAAACAAAAACACAAAATGAGTAGAACCAAACAAAGAAACAATACCGAAATCTAATCTTTCAAGCAAGAAAAGCAAGAAGCTAATCTAACAAACTATAACAAACTTGTAATAATCAACTAACATGTAACAAACTACACTAACTAAATAACAAACTAATTAGCAAACTATGTAATCTTGAAACTAATTAACTAAAAAAAAATCAAGAAATCAAGCTAATCGAAAATCAAGATTTGAACTATCTAGGAATGAAATAAAAACTAACAAACTAACAAACTAACTAATATACTAAATGACAACTAGCTAAATGACAAAAGTGAATAACAAACTAAAAACTAATAAATAAAGAAAACAAACAAAACAAAAAGACACTAACCGTATGACAAGAATCTAACTAATCAATTAATAATATAACTAATTAACACTTGTTATACGTAATTAACAAATAAACTAATAACAAAACCTCAAATAACAATGAATACTAACTAACTATACTATCTTATTTAACTAACTATTTGTCAAAGCAAATAACAAGCAAGAATCGGCTATGATTTTTAACAACTTAACTTATTTGCCATATTAAAATTAAAACTAACTATTGATGTATACCAAACAAAAGTATTATAAGCTACAAAAACACATGATGAAAAGAATATTAATATTAACTAGGCTATATATAAAAAAAATATAATTAGAAAAAAAGATGGTTCGACTAAACTAACTAGGTGATTTGTAGTATTATCGGGCTTTCCTACAGTGATTTGTAGTATTTTCGGGTCTCCAACGAGCCCCACAATGATTTATAGTGTTATCCGGCTTTTCAACAGCTATTTGTAGTGTCTTTCGCAAATCGCTATAGCGATTTATAGTGTTTTTGGATCTCACTATAGCGATTTGTAGTGTATTCCGCAAATTGCTATAGCGATTTATAGTGTTTTTGGATCTCACTATAGCGATTTGTAGTGTCTTCCGCAAATCGCTATAGCGATTTATAGTGTTTTTGGATCTCACTATAACGATTTGTAGTGTCTTCCGCAAATCGCTATAGCGATTTATAGTATTTTTGGATCACACTATAGCGATTTGTAGTGTCTCCCGCAAATCGCTATAGCAATTTATAGTATTTTTGGATCTCACTATAGCGATTTGTAGTATTTTTCGCAAATCTATATAGCGATATATAGTGTTATTCAGTAAGCAAATCGATGTAAATCGCTACTCGAATTAGGACAAACTTGTTAGGGCCATATCTCCCTAACCGGAGGTCATATTTCAAATCCGTAAAAAGTGGTGTCTTCGTTATTGAGTCTAGTTTATTCTTGTAAATTTTAATAAATTTCTATTGTCATTTCATTCCCCATTTTAACTAAAAACTAGACCGTTATTATTTTGTGTTATTTGAGTTGCACAACACCATTCTCGCTTGACATCCACATCTTGATTCTGGCATGCTCCTTGTTGGATTTTCCATTGATTTCTTCCAACCTTGCTTGGAACAAACATATGTTTTTTTCACCACGACACCCTGTGCATTTTTTGACCACGACACCCGGGACCCGTGCCGGGGGGAGCCCCCGGACCCCCCTCCTGTAAGGGCAAAAACTCTAAATCAGGCTCCACAACGAATCAAGTTGAACGATGCTACCCACGCTTGAAGGAGCCCCAAAACCCTTCTTCTGTAAGGGCAAAAACTTTGAATCAAGCTCCACAATGAATCAAGTTGAACGATGCTACCCACGCTAGGAGGAGCCCCCAAATCCTTCTTCTGTAAGGGAAAAAACTCTGAATCAGGCTCCACAACGAATCAAGTTGAACGATGCTACCCATGCTGGGAGGAGCCTCCAAACCCTTCTCCTGTAAGGGCAAAAACTCTAAATCAGGCTCCACAACGAATCAAGTTGAGCGATGCTATCTGTAACGCCCCAACTTTTTATAGTAAAAATTTTACAGTAATTTTTTTATTTTTTTTGAAATAGCGGAAGTGCGTAAAATACAAGTCGGGCACATTACAGGGTAAAACAGAGAAGTACTAAACATACCATTCATTATTTAAAACATTAATGTCATTAATTATATCCCATAACAGAATTGTAAATCGACTAATCAGAGTTCAAACATAAAATACTGAATAAATGAGATCTCTTGGCTTTATCCAAAATGACACCCCGATGCTCCAATTAGTTGCTACCTGAAAAATATTTAAAGCAGAAGGGTCAGACTCCCCTGTCTGCGTAAGAAGCATTATATTTATATGTGGTGCTCAGTGACCTGTGTACAAATATGTGCAAATACTGCAGATATAACTAGCGTGGAAGTTTATAACATTCTAAGAAGATGATTATGCTTTCTAATTCATGATACAGTGCAAAAGATGACTCAACTAAATGTATATTTAACCACATTAGTACCAGTTGTAGATTCCACAAGTTTTACTAAAGTCAACTCAACAGAATGTAATTCTTCAGAGATAAGTTTCTAGTCAACTTAAATTATTTAATGCTTATCTTACTTTTACCCTGTGGGTAAGCACAGGCATAGACCTCGTAGCAGACCGAGATCATACGGGGGTCTATTATTTAATAACCCGTTTGACTAGCCATACGGATATCCAAAGGGGACGGTCCGTGACCGAGAGAGAGCTCCCCAGTGGCTAGAACAAAAATTAGGATGTACCCTGTACTTCTGCAGAAGACTTGGATCTACCACCTAGGACATACTGGTAGTCCTGGTCCCCTGACTTCGTGGACTAGGGACCGGGTGAGACGCCTAGCTCTCACAAGAACAAGAATGTCCACGAAGCTTGTACCACCTACCCTCTCCAAGGTAGACCATGGGTCCAGTAACATACACCATCTTTCAGGAATACCCAGAGCCCTGGGAAACCAGTAACATATACCATTTTCAAGTATACCCAGAATCCTACATATTTAATTTATATGTGTATAAATTTTCATTCTTGTTTGTTTGGATCCAGTAACATACATCTTCTTTCAGATGTACCCAGAACCCTGAGAAACAAGTAACATATACCATCTTTCAGGTATACCCAGAATCCCATATTTAGGTTATGTGTGCATATATATATATATTTTTTTATTCTCATGTGTAAGTCATTGCACCACATGGGATTTTCAAAACCCCAACTCATACTCAGGTTGATCTTAGTATATGCACATTACCCATCGAATGCCTCAAAGGCACCAACCACAATTTCTCATAATTCTGGTTCAACTTTGTGTTGAGTACTTAAACATTCAGCATTTTCAGTTTTGTTTATGAGATCGAGTGTACGTTTCGTACCCCCACTGGTTATGCCGCAACATGGCATTATCCAACTTTATCATGTATGTTCCATGTATTGGACATAATCCTAAAGTCCATATGTGAATCATATATTTAGTTTATCATCGAAACTATTTCCTTCATAATAATTTCAATTGCAATTCACCTAAAAAGTCTTTATAAAAACTTTTCTAAAAAAAAACCCTTCATAAAAAAAAATCAATTTAGAAAAACTCTTTACTCAATTTTTCATGTTTATTAGTCGACCAATAGGCTCACCGGTCGACCAACCTTTTGGGCTTCAAATCATCTAAGCAAAACATTATTTTTTTGTAAAATTAGTCGATCGAAGAATTAACTAGTCGACCGGACAGAATGTCTGGTTTCTGGAAATTTTAGCAGTAGTCGACTGAAGGGTTTATCAGTCGACTGATCATAAAATTAGTCGACCGAAAGTTTTATCAGTCGACCAGACAGAATGTCCATTTTCTGGAAAAATTTAGCAGTTGACTGAAGGGTTTATCAGTCGACTGATCATAAAATTAGTCGACCGAAAGTTTTATAAGTCAACTGGACAGAATGTCCGTTTTCTGGAAAAATTTAGCAGCAGTCGACTGAAGGGTTTATCAGTCGACTGAACAGAATATCAATTTTCTGAAAATTTTAGCATCAATCGACTGAAGGTTTTATCAGTCGACTGATCAGAATATCTGTTTTCTGGAAAAAATTTAGCATCAGTCGACTCAAGGTTTTATCAGTCGACTGATCAGAATATCTGTTTTCTGGAAAAATTTTAGCATCAGTCGACTGAAGGTTTATCAGTCGACTGAACAGAATGTTTGTTTCCTGGAAATTTTAGTAGTAGTCGACTGAAGGTTTTATCAGTCGACTGAACATATTATCAGTCAACTAACAATTGTCCCAGTCGACTAATTTTGCCGTTTTTCTGTAACTTTTAAAAGGGTGTATCTTTTTACTTTTCAAACATTTTGATCTTTCTAAATGGACTGTTTTGCCACCCCTTTCATCCTCAATGTATGGAATCTTTCAACTATAAATATGAGTGCATTCCACACTCAAAAACATCGAATCCAATCGAATTACCCAATATGAATGATATATCTTCATTTTACCATGATGGGAAATAGCAATCACGTATACATAACTTCAGACTTGATTAAAACCATTCAATCTACAAGGTATGAAAGGTGTATTGAACAAGAAAATGCAACCAAACAATAATTTCATGAATAATAATCTGAGATACTTAAGGTTTCACGCCATTTGCCTACTTTATTTTTATTTCGATCTTGAATCGGTCATGGCTAACACCCACACCAAAATATATGCATTTTTCCTACATAGATTTGAACTGTAGGTTTTGATATGAGTACTACATATCACCAGGCATACACATAAGAACATATTGCTTTTACCAAGAACACCACAGTGCCCCAACGTTGGCCAAGGGTGAGAACCATTGGCTGAACCACTACATATTGACCTATTGGCGAGTAGGTGTTTCAACTCATGCCACCTGGGTCTCGAGGCCCTAAGCCTACCTACATATAGGTGGTGCTGGTCACGTAAACTCCATGATATTGCAACATAGATGTGCATCAAGGCATCAACCACTTACATACAAATAACAATGCTCCTTACCTCTTTGGAGTCTCACGACGGCAAGGCTGCAATCCCTTCTCTTCGTTAGAGCGGCACCCCACGTCGATAATGGATGTTCACGCATTCAGCAAGGGAGGTCCACACCGTCCACCAATGGAGGTCGACCACCACCGTGAGAGAGAGAGAGAGACAGAGAGATAGAAAATCGTGTTTCACGATTTCTAAAAGAAAAACTTCTTGATTTGTCTCATCTTTCTTAGGTGGAGTTTCAAAACTCAACCCTAAAAAAAATCTCCTCCAAATCCCACGATTTTTGTTGGGATAGCATCTCTTCCGATTTTGCCCTTTACTCCATGTGTCATTTTTTTCAACTTCCACTCTCTTTTTTCCTTATTGTGGTACCCCTCATCCCCTGATGCATGGGATTCCCCTCTATTTTTGGTAAGGTGAGAGGAGTTGCTCACGTTTTTGGTGGAGAAAGACCAAAAAGGTAGGGTTTAATTTGAGCCCACGTTTTTACCCTTTTCACCAAGGTAGAAATCATCACTTTCTTGAAAAAAAATAATTTGTGCACAGGGGGTTTTGAACTTGGGTGGTGGCCCTACAACCCTATGTGTCCTACCATAACTCCACTTCACCACTTATTGTTTACTTTTGCGAAAATATTCTTTTTATGTCATATCGGGACGTTTTTCCTTGTTGATGGATTTCTTCCATTTCAAGTGGATTTTTCACCCGTTGGTTTTAAACTTGCACTTGCTTACTTTAAATGTGCTTCGGATCTCACGCTATTATCCCAAAACCATCGGGTTTTCTTACTTGGACTCGTAAACCGGGTCGGATCATCGGATCTCGCCAAGATCCGGATCCAAAACCACTTGTGAGAGTTTGTTCTCGGTTTTGTTCTAGAAACCACAAGTCATAAAATTTGTACTGTCTAACTTAAAATCTTACTATTTCACATAACTGATCCCTTTTATTCATTTAGAATTTCATAAATTTCACGGGTTTTACATCCTTCTCCTCTAAAAAGAAATTTCGTCCGCGAAATTTGTAATACATATCAATAAAACAATTGTGGGTATTTGTCCTTCATTGCTGCTTCTGGTTCCCACGTGCATTCTTCTAATCCATGATGTCTCCATCTCACTTTGACTAATGGGATGATCTTATTTCGTATCACCCGTTCACTGCGATCCACGATTTCAATCGGTCTCTCTTCCACGGTCAGATCTTCTTGCACACTGATGTCCTCGAACTGAATCACGTGTGATGGATCTTGAATGTATTTTCTCAATATTGATACGTGAAATACATTATGAATCTTGGCAAGTTGAGATGGTAACTCAACTCGATAAGCAGTTTCGCCGATCCGCTCCAATATCGGGAAAGGTCCGACATATCTAGGACTCAACTTTCCCTTCTTTCTGAATCTGAAAACGCTCTTGGTCGGCGATACCTTGACAAACACTGCATCTCCCACTTTGAAGCTAAGCTCTCTGCGTCGCTGATCCGCATAGCTTTTCTGTCGACTCTGTGTTGCTCTAAGTCGATCTCGTATCTTCTGTATTTGTTCAGTGTAATGTTGAAGTACCATTGGTGACTCAACTGTTCTTTCGCCAACTTCATCCCAATATACTGGTGACCTACAAGGCCGCCCATACAGTGCTTCGAAGGGCGCCATGCCAATACTTGCATGGTAGCTATTATTGTAGGCGAACTGTGCTAGTACCACGTGAGCATCCCATTCGCCTTTCCAATCCAACATACAGGCACGTAACATGTCTTCTAGTGTCTGTATGGTCCTTTCTGACTGTCCGTCGGTTTGTGGATGAAAAGCAGTGCTGAACTTCAACTTAGTTCCCAATGCCTTTTGTAACTGCCCCCACAGTCGTGAGGTAAACTGAGGGTCTCTATCAGATATGATCGAGACAGGCACCCCATGTAGTCGTACTATCTCCTGGATATACAGGTCGGTCAAGCTCTCAAGTGACTGATTCTTCCTCATCGGTAGGAAATGTGCTGACTTAGTGAGTCGGTCAACCACTACCCAAATAGAGTCATGGTTCTTTCGGGTTCGCAGTAACCCCATCACAAAATCTATCGTGATATGTTCCCATTTCCATTGAGGAATTTCCATCAACTGCATCGTTCCTCCTGGCCTTTGATGCTCGATTTTGATTTGTTGACATGTCAAGCACTTTGCGACGTATCTAGAATGATAGCAAGAATTAGCATAATCCCGATCTTATATCATAGAAAGAACAACCTAATTAGAACACATAAATTTTTCTCGTGAATTGGTTACCTTGCAACATCGCGCTTCATACCATTCCACCAGTACCAATATTGAAGATCTTTGAACATCTTGGTACTGCCCGGGTGAATGGTATACTTGCTCTTATGTGCCTCTCCCAATAACTCTTCTCTGGTCTCTGGATCACTCGGTACCCATAGTCGATCTTTAAACCATATACTTTCATCCTCCTTGCGCTGGAAAGCAGTGTCTTCTTGCAACGCCAATGCCTCCATCTTTCCGTACTGCGAGTCTTCTTTTTGCTTAATCATGATCCGCTCTCATAGTTCTGATCGTACAGTCAGGCTAGACAGCCTAAGCACGCCTTGATCATCTGAGAAAGGTCTCCATTCTGTGAACTCAGAAATCATCTTCCATCCAAGATTTACCAGGCTAGAAAGATTTCCCCCAGCCTTACGACTAAGGGCATCAGCAACAACATTTGCTTTCCCTGGATGGTACGAGATTGTAAATTCGTAGTCCTTGATGAACTTGAGCCACCTTCTTTGTCGCATATTAAGTTCCTTCTGAGAAAATAGATACTTCAAGCTCTTGTGATCAGTGAAGACTTCGAACTGCTCTCCATATAGATAATGTCTCCAAACCTTCAAAGCAAAAACCACAGCCGCCAACTCCAGGTCGTGAGTGGGGTAGTTCCTCTCATGAATCTTCAGTTGTCGTGATGCATAGGCCATGACTTTGCCATGCTGCATCAGTACACACCCCAGTCCAGTACCAGAAGCGTCCGTGTACACCATGAATCCTCCGCTTCCAGACGGTAAGGCTAACACTGGAGTTGTGGTAAGCTTAGCTTTAAGGGTTTGAAAACTTTCTTCACTTTTATCATTCCATTCAAACTTTACCCCTTTTCGTAGAAGCTTTGTCATTGGCATAGCAATTTGGGAGAAGTCTTGGATGAATCGCCTATAGTAGCCAGCTAATCCTAGGAAGCTTCGGATTTCACTGACATTCTTTGGTTGTGACCAATTCATCACAGCTTCAACTTTGGCAGGATCTACTGAAACTCCATCTTTCGAGATCACATGTCCAAGGAACATGACTTCTTCAAGCCAGAATTTGCATTTCGAGAACTTTGCGTATAACTGATGTGTCCGGAGGGTTTCTAAAACGATTTTCAGATGTTCTTTGTGTTCCTCCACATTTTCCGAGTATATCAGTATGTCATAAATGAAGATGATGACAAAGGAGTCTAAGTATGGCCTGAATACCCGATTCATCAGGTCCATGAATGCCGCTGGGGCATTAGTGAGTCCAAATGGCATTACCACAAACTCAAAATGCCCATATCTGGTTCGAAATGCTGACTTTGGGATATCTTCATCTTTTATTCTCAACTGGTGATAACCTGACCTCAAATCAATCTTAGAAAAGACTTTTTCTCTTTTCAATTGATCAAATAGGTCCTCGATACGGGGTAGAGGATATTTGTTCTTCACAGTTGCTTGGTTCAGCATTTTATAGTCTATGCATAGTCTCATAGACCCGTCCTTCTTTTTCACGAACAGGACCAGTGCTCCCCATGGAGACGTACTCGGTCGTACAAAACCACGCTCCATCAGTTCTTGCAACTGCTTCTTCAGTTGTTCTAACTCTGCTGGTGCCATCCGATAAGGTGCTCTTGATATTGGCTTTGTACCTGGCTTTAGTTCGATCCCGAACTCGACTTCCCGCTGAGGAGGAAGTCCAGGAAGTTCTTCTGGAAATACATCGGCAAAATCGCGGACGATTTCCAAATCCTCAAGCGGAGTTAGTTTTGTTTCACCTCCGATCATACTAACTAGGAAAGCCATATCTCCCCGACGTAGACACTTTTGGGCTTTGAGGGTCGAAATAACCATTTTCTTGATTCCAGGCTTTGCTAATCGGAATTCCACTTCCGGCATATCCGGTCGAGACAGAATTACTTTTCCTTCTCTACAGAGGACTCTAGCATAGTGCTCAAAGAGCCAATCCATACCTAGTATGACATCGTATTCGGTCATATCAAGTATGATTAGGTTGGCAGGTAAGTTGTGTTCTCCTAAAATAACTTCTACTTCTGACATATAGTTCACACACATTTGTTTCTTGTTTCTACATTACAAAACAACTTTTCTACATACTTACAGAGTCATCGCGGTCGCTGGAAGAGCCAAGATCTCAAATTATTCAGTCCTCCTCTGATACCAAAGCTGTAACGCCCCAACTTTTTATAGTAAAAATTTTGCAGTAAATTTTTTTTTTTTGAAATAGCGGAAGTGCGTAAAATACAAGTCGGGCGCATTACAGGGTAAAACAGAGAAGTACTAAACATACCATTCATTAATTGAAACATTAATGTCATTAATTACATCCCATAACAGAATTGTAAATCTACTAATCAGAGTTCAAACATAAAATACTGAATAAATGAGATCTCTTGGCTTTATTCAAAACGACACCCCGATGCTCCAAATAGTTGCTACCTGAAAAACATTTAAAGCAGAAGGGTCAGACTCCCTGTCTGCGTAAGAAGCATTATATTTATATGTAAGTGGTTGATGCCTTGATGCACATCTATGTTGCAATATCATGGAGTTTACGTGACCAAAACCACATATATGTAGGTAGGCTTAGGGCCTCGAGACCCAGGTGGCATGAGTTGAAACACCTACTCGCCAATAGGTCAATATGTAGTGGTTCAGCCAATGGTTCTCACCCTTGGCCAACGTTGGGGCACTGTGGTGTTCTTGGTAAGGGCATTATGTTCCTATGTGTATGCCTGGTGATATGTAGTACTCATATCAAAACTACAGTTCAAATCTATGTAGGAAAAATGCATATATTTTTGGTGTGGGTGTTAGCCATGACAGATTCAAGATCGAAATAAAAATAAAGTAGGCAAATGGCGTGAAACCTTAAGTATCTCGGATTATTATTCATAAAATTATTGTTTGGTTGCATTTTCTTATTCAATACACCTTTCATACCTTGTAGATTGAATGGTTTTAATCAAGTCTGAAGTTATGTATACGTGATTGCTATTTCCCATCATGGTAAAATGAAGATATATCATTCATATTGGGTAATTCGATTGGATTCGATGTTTTTGAGTGTGGAATGCACTCATATTTATAGTTGAAAGATTCCATACATTGAGGATGAAAGGGGTGGCAAAACAGTCCATTTAGAAAGATCAAAATGTTTGAAAAGTAAAAAGATACACCCTTTTAAAAGTTACAGAAAAACGGCAAAATTAGTCGACTGGGACAATTGTTAGTCGACTGATAATATTTCAGTCGACTGATAAAACATTTAGTAGACTATTGCTAAAATTTCCAGGAAACAGACATTTTGTTCAATCGACTGATAAAACCTTCAGTCGACTGATGCTAAAATTTTTCCAGAAAACAGATATTCTGATCAGTCGACCTATAAAACCTTCAGTCGACTGATGCTAAAACTTTTCCAGAAAACAGATATTCTGATCAGTCGACTGATAAAACCTTCAGTCGACTGATGCTAAAATTTTCAGAAAATTGATATTCTGTTCAGTCGACTGATAAACCCTTCAGTCGACTGCTGCTAAATTTTTTCAGAAAACGGACATTCTGTCCGGTCGACTTATAAAACTTTCGGTCGACTAATTTTATGATCAGTCGACTGATAAACCCTTCAGTCGACTACTAAATTTTTCCAGAAAATGGACATTCTGTCTGGTCGACTGATAAAACTTTCGGTCGACTAATTTTATGATCAGTCGACTGATAAACCCTTCAGTCAACTACTGCTAAAATTTCCAGAAACCAGACATTCTGTCCGGTCGACTAGTTAATTCTTCGGTCAACTAATTTTACAAAAAAAATAACGTTTTGCTTAGATGATTTGAAGTCAAAAAGGTTGGTCGACCGGTGAGCCTATTGGTTGACTAATAAACATGAAAAATTGAGTAAAGAGTTTTTCTAAATTGATTTTTTTTATGAAGGTTTTCTTTTTAGAAAAGTTTTTATAAAGACTTTTTAGGTGAATTGCAATTGAAATATCTATGAAGGAAATAGTTTCGATGGTAAACTAAATATATGATTCACATATGGACTTTAGGATTATGTCCAATACATGGAACATACATGATAAAGTTGGATAATGCCATGTTGCGGCATAACCAGTGGGGGTACGAAACATACACTCGAGCTCATAAACAAAACTGAAAATGCTGAATGTTTAAGTACTCAACACAAAGTTGAACCAAAATTATGAGAAATTGTGGTTGGTGCCTTTGAGGCATTCGATGGGTAATGTGCATATACTAAGATCAACCTGAGTATGAGTTGGGGTTTTGAAAATCCCCTGTGGTGCAATGACTTGCACATGAGAATAAAATATATATATATATATATATATATATATATATATATATATATATATATATATATATATATATATATATATATATGCACACATAACCTAAATATGGGATTCTGGGTATACCTGAAAGATGGTATATGTTACTGGTTTCCCAGGTTTCTGGGTTCATCTGAAAGAAGATGTATGTTACTGGATCCAAACAAACAAGAATGAAAATTTATACACATATAAATTAAATATGTAGGATTCTGGGTATACCTGAAAATGGTATATGTTACTGGTTTCCCAGGGCTCTGGGTACACCTGAAAGATGGTGTATGTTACTGGACCCATGGTCTACCTTGGAGAGGGTAGGTGGTACAAGCTTCGTGGACATTCTTGTTCTTGTGAGAGCTAGGCGTCTCACCCGGTCCCCAGTCCACGAAGTTAGGGGACCAGGACTACCAGTATGTCCTAGGTGGTACATCCAAGTCTTCTGCAGAAGTACAGGGTGCATCCTAATTTTTGTTCTAGCCACTGGGAAACTCTCTCTCGGTCACGGACTGTCCCTTTTGGATATCCGTATGGCTAGTCATACGGGTTATTAAATAATAGACCTCCGTATGGTCTCGGTCCGCTACGAGGTCTATGCCTGTGCGTACCCACAGAGTAAGAGTAAGATAAGCATTAAATAGTTTAAGTTGACTAGAAACTTATCTCTGAAGAATTACATTCTGTTGAGTTGACTTTAGTAAAACTTGTGGAATCTACAACTGGTACTAATGTGGTTAAATATACATCTAGTTCAGTCATCTTTTGCACTGTATCATGAATTAGAAAGCATAATCATCTTCTTAGAATGTTATAAACTTCCATGCTAGTTATGAATTTGACAGAAATGTCCTCCCATAAGATAGATATGTGTTTGACGGAAATGTCCTCCTGTAAATAGCTTTGCATATTCTCGCGAGTCCAGGTTCCCACCGTGGTTTTTAGCTTGTGTTACAACACATTGTCGCCTTTTTGTTCCTGCCTTGTGTTACAAAACATTCTCAGGTTCGTTTATACTTCGTGGAGATAACTATAAATCAATCGACTAGTTCGATCCTTGGTGGGCATCATAGGGGGATTTGTCGGACATCTCTTTTTATAGTCATATCTTCTTCATTTTCGTTAGGCAGTATGAAAAAAAACAATGACGCACAAACATTTCAACAAGTGCCATTAAGGCGTCGTGAGTACCTTTCCATGTCATCATGCTATTGTTGAAGAATGTATGTCATCGTGAGTGCCATTAAGACATTGTTTTGTTATTGTAAGTGGATGTTGGCTTTTCGACGGTTGAAAAATTGAAGATATTTGTAAGACGCTGGGACTTGTTGACAAGAATGCTTAGTTACAAATGCGAGGAAGGGACTCTACCCCATCTGATATCATCCATTCATTTAGTATATGCAATGTAACACAAATCGCGGTTGTAGTAACATACTATTGATTTGTGAGATATTGTTTTGTTTGTTAATATCGATTTGTAAGCTATTATGTTGAATTTTTGTATCAATTTGTAATATATTATGTGATATGTATGTCGATTTGTAAGATATTATGTGTTTTCTAGTGTCAATTTATAAGATATTTGTAGTATGATTTTAAAATGTGCGTGCAAAATTTTTATTATTGCACGCTTGCGGTGGCAATTTGCGTATTTAAATCACTGCTCATTTAGTGATTTCTATTGAAATCGCTTCACAGTGTCGTAGATATAATTAAATCGCTGCCATGTTAATCGCTATCGTCAACACATATACGATAAATCGTTTCTTTTATTAACATGGTAAATAACAACTTGATGCATAGTATATGCAAATAACAAATCGTTGTTTCTTTTATACTGTGATTCATTCAATCATTTCTTTGACTTGCTTAACTAATCGGTATCCATTGTTATATGCATCTTGAATAAATCGTAGAAAACATTTGTGTTGGCTAATGCAAATTGATATCTTGCTTATGACAGTGGTGAGCTTATCATCTGATTGCAGTGAAGATGATGTATCTCAATCATTGAAAAGTTATGGAGAAGTAAACATTTGTACTAATGATGCACCTGAAGAAGTGAACATGTATACTAATGATGCACATGATAAGGAGGGTGCATGCATTGAATTGACTTTTGACTGAATGTTTCAACAGAAGAAATGCAATTCAATAATGAGGTAGACGATCATGACAATACACTTGATAAAGGTGCATACACTGGGAATGTACATGATAGTACACTTGACTCTATTCCCGTAGAAAGAATGTAGTTTAATAATGAAGAAGTTGCACATAAATTTTATAATGATTATGACTTAAAACTTGGCTTCAATGTTAGAGGGTATTCTTGGTCAAAAAATGCACAAGGCCTCGTGGTGAGAAAGACATATGTTTGTTCTAAGGAAGGTTGGAAGAAGTCAAGTGAAAATCCAACAAGGAGCAAGCCAGATTCATGATGTGATTGTCCAGTGAGAATAGTGTTAAGAAGACTTCCAAATGAGAAATATGTAGTTCGTACTTTAATCAATGATCATAACCATGAATTAGTAGCTTTATTTATGACTTCTATGTTAAAGTCACATCATAAATAACTGCAATTGCTGAAATAACTGATAGCGCCAACATTGCACCAAGGAAGACATAGAATTTATGCGCACACATAAATAGTGGTCGCGAGAATGTGCCATTTATACCTATGGATCTAAGAAACCACTTTGAAAGTGCAGTAGAATCGATGCAACGATCACTAGAGGGGGATATTGACGGATTTTGCAATTCGCAAAGCAATCACACAAAAAACACAATAATTTATCCTGGTTCGGTCTTTCCTGACCTACATTCAGTCCCCAAGCAAAACCCGCTTGAGATTTCCACTATCAACCTTGTGTAACTACAAGATCATACAAACCAAATCCGGTCCCACTTTCAGTAACAAACCTACTGAAAGCAAACAACTCCTTTAAACCAAGGAGTCCTGCCTTTTACAAAAAATTAAAACAAGTAACAACTTACAATATAACCTATGAGCCCTTCTTATGAATGCAAATGAGATGCAATTGGCTTTTTAAGGTTGTTGAAATACTCTACTCACGAATTCACTATCTCTCAAAGGAATTTGAGTGAAAAACTGAAGTGAAAAATATCACATGAGTGAGAAAATGAATATGAGTGAAAAGCAAAGAGTAATTGATTCAATATTGATTGAATTGCAGTGCTTTTGAGTGTAAAATGCACTCATATTTATAGTTGAAATATTTCATATGTTGAGGGTATGAAAGGGTGTCAAAACAGTCCATTTTGAACGATCAAAACATTTGAAAAATAAAAAGACACGCATTTTCAAAGTTTCAGGAAAAACGACAAAATTAGTCGACTGAAATAGTAGTTAGTCGACTAATAATTAGCTATTAGTAGACTGACAGTTATCGTCGGTCGACTAATCTGTTAATCGAGCCGTTTGAAAATCTGAAGTTTTGAAACTTAGTCGACTAGAGAAAAAGTTAGTCGACTGATAATATCATCAGTAGACTAAAAAACCTTTCAGTCGACTGTTGCTAAACTTTTCTGAAAATACATGTTCTGTCTGGTCGACTGATAAAATCATTAGTCGACTGCTTCTAACATTCTAGAAAACACATGTTCTGTCCAGTCGACTGATAAAGTCATTAGTCGACTGCTGCTAAAATTTCCAGAAAACAAGCATTCTGTCCAGTCGACTAATAAAAACTTTGGTCGACTAATTTTGATAAAAATGACATTTGCTTAGAAAATATGGTGCGAAAGGGTTAGTCGACTGGTGAGTCTATTGGTCGACTAATAAACACGAAAATTTAAGAAAAGAGTTTTCTAAAAACATTTTCATGAAGGGTTCTTTTAGAAAAGTTTTTCTCAAGACTTTTTAACTAAAATGCAACCGAAATATGCACTCTACGTAAGGCTCTTACAAGAATCTAAGACTTTTAATGAATTTTATATTTGCGCACTAGTCTTCAAAGATTCTTCATCGAATTCTTCAATGCTTGTCATATTTCTTCATTGCCTTAGCTGAAATGTCACTTGCTTATCATCAAAACCTTGTACTTGAAGTATCATGTACGGCTTCATTGTCGTAATAATCTCCTCCTTTTTTATGATGACAAACTTAATCAAAGATGAAGCATTTAGATGCATAGATGAAGATTTTACTCCCCCTATCAATATGCTGCACAACATTAAAAGTTAGTACATTCAAAGCACATATATGACATATTGATTGGTTTGCATTTTCATCATTACTTCATGCATTTTTAAAACTTTTTCATAAATGCAATTTTCAATTGCTTTCTCATGATGTAATATCCATGTCATAATGCAATATTCAATTTCTATTTTTTCTCTCTTAATTTCTCATTTCTCATTTCTCATGCAAGGTCTATCTTTTTCTCCTGCAATTTTCATGCATGTGTCTACCAAATTCTATCTTTTTCTCCACCTTTGTCATAATAAAAAAGAGTAAGGGCAGAAATAGCATAAGCAAAATGTAAATTCAAGTTCAAAATTTTACAACCCATAAAGTATCAAAGTTCAGTAAAGACAAAGATCAGAAAAGTGAGTTGAGCAAGTCCTTGATTGCAGTAATATCTTTCTGAATCGAAGAAAGTTGTTGAGTCACATCTTCACGAAAAGTGTGTAGATGCAGCTCCAAAGCTTCCAGTCACTGCAAAACTTCATCATTGTCTTGACTAGTAGAAAATTTCTTTCGTTTTGCATGAGATGAAGGTGTCACAAAAGATAGTGAGGGTTCAGAAATTGATGGTTCAGTTTGATCAAAGTTTAAAGGAGGCAGATATTTGATTTCCATTCATTTAAAAATAGTTTGATCAAAGAACTCCTTTTGCTCAATATATTTTTCATTTGTCAAGGGAACTTTGAAATGTCTGAAAATATGAGTAAGAAGACATCTATAAGGAAGAAATGGTTTTTGTTTCCATAAATTAGTAAAATACACGTTGGCCCAATTTACAGAAATATTTCCAAATAAGACATAAACAGTCATAGATAGATCTGTGGAATAGTAATCAAAAGAATCAGTTTTAGGTAGAACATTGTGGGCAAGGATTCGTCCAACAATGCGTGCACGAGTTTGAAGATTGGTATTTTTGAAAGGAGGACAATGAGGTGCACTAGGAAGAAGAATTTGTTCAAAAATTCTTTCATCATTAAGTTCAATAGTATTGAAAAGAGTATTTGAAGGTGGAATTTCTAGGATTTGTCCAAGCAGTTTAGAATCAAACTCAATTTCAACATCGCGAACAAGAGAGGAAAGAACTCCAGTTTCATGATCAATTTGTAAATTTGTGTAAAACAAGTGGATCAGAAAAGGATAATGAAGAGGGTCTGCACAGGCATCAAAAAGATGTGAAATACCTGGAAATAATTCTCTGATTTTGTAACAAGAAAACAGGTAAAAGAGGACATTTCGGCCTGGTAAAATAGGAAGTGCAGAAATCGATCCAAAAGTATCATATAAAAGAGGATTTTAGAGTAATGGTATGCTCCGGACCACTGATCTGATGCGAGGTCGAATTCTGGCAGAACCCCTGCTAGTGGACGAATCTCTACGCGCTTCTGCCTCTGAGAGAACTGCCTGACGCACTGCTCTGGATGATAGTATGCGCAAAAGAATGAACCAAGTAGCCTGAACCGCTTGCCATAAGCGTAGGTATATCTGGGAGGCGCTTCCTGACAATCAAAGTAATCCCATATGACTTCTTCCTCCTGAAGGTTGTCGATCAAGAACCGGTATCGCGCAACTGGCAAAAGTTTTTTTCCATTGTATCTGAATGAACTGGCTCGGACTGGCACATGCCAGAGGAACCAAGACTGCAAGGCATAGGTGCACCCTTCGACTAGGATCGACTCTCCGAGTGTGAAACGGGTCAACCCTCGGTATAGAAAGGCGAGTGCGGCCATGGCTATGGAGAGGCGGCTGGTCTGTCGACTTCCCCACCTCCTTAAAAGCTGAACTATTCTGATATCCATATAATTCCGTCCATCGGGAAAGAAAGCCAATCCCACCGTGCACAGAACCATCGCATGCTGAATTCTTTCTCGAGCTGTCCTGGACAATGAGCTGACCTCTGCAAATGTTCCATACTGTCTATAGATTTCGAGCAGGTCCACATATTCGTTTCCATCCTCCTCTATCAATGGCCAAGACTTGCATCCTGTCATGCGAGCTAAGGCATCCTTAGGGTCCAGACCCTTGACATTAATAAAAAATTGTTTCTCCAATGGATCTCCAGGCTGACCGGCTGGCTCGGGCAATCCCATGATTTCTGAAAATTCATCCATCAGTATTGTCATCTCGCCCCACGGGAACCAGAAAGTAGAAGTGCTCGGATTCCACCGTTCTGCTAGTGCATGGATCAAGTTGCCGTTGACTGTCTGGTTTCCCACTGCGGACGCGAGTTCTAACCCACAATCGTCCAAGTGATCCGGAAACATACGAGAGAAATTCTTGAACCATAAATAGTACCACCGGGGAAAGAAGGATCCAGTGCTGAAGACTCGATGCTCGGGAAGACTTTGTCGCACCTCGTAGGAGATGTGACCCTCAGGGAAGACTGAATCAAGCTGACTGGATGCCATCAGACTGGAAAACATGGAAAATTGGAATAATACTTGGGAAAATACAGGAAATTTGAGGGAAATGCAGGCAGGATAAAAATAAAGTAGGAAATTCGAGATCCAGAAGACATGAAAGATGGGAAATCACCTGGAGTTTTGAAGGAAATTAAGGGAAATTTGGAAAATCGTCCAGGGTTTGATGAAATATGAAGAAATAAATGGAAAATGAAGTATTTGGAAAATCGTCCAAGGTTTAAAACATGGACAGTACATGGACATAGATTCAGGAATTTTGAGAAAATCGTCCAGTATTTTAGAAAATTAGGAAAATATGGAAAATAAAAAGGAAATAACACATTCAATCACATTCTGCATAAACAAGTATGCACATACAGCATTCCCTAAAAGCTAACTCTAGATGCACAAATTTTGAAATAGCTGTAGGACCTTAATCCTAACTCTAAGGTTCAGATCAACTGTATCCAATCCATTTATGCCTATTTACTCAAGCCAAGGCTTGATGTACGTGGCATAAAATCAAATTCTCCGGTTCTAGGTTCAAGTTTTCCAACATTCTTGAGCACCTGCCGATATACGTTGGACTATGGCCCTTGGTACGTGGCAGGGGGTTTTCACCCAAATAAGTGGCCCAGTTGTGAGGCTCTGTCCCGAACTATGGTTCTGGAAGAGAGCCCAGCAACGTGAAGACCGGGACAATATAGGTGGGGTGATTTTTGAAAAACATGAGCACATGCAATCAAACAGAAGGCTCTAAGTCCTAAAGAGATAGAATTTTGAAATATTTGAAGAAGCAAACAATGTTTTCATACAATTCCTAAATTGAGGAGTGTTGTATTAGACCTAAGTCGATGTGAGCATGAATAATTCTCCTCAATATGGTCCTACCAAACCATACATAGTCTATATGCATTCCATGTCAGCTGGGTTCAAGTCTAGGCTCCTAGGTTCACATGATATCATAAAGCAACGCTGACATTCCATGGAAATCGATTTAGACAATTTGAACTAAGTAGAGCATTAAATTGATCAGGCGAAGACAGGTCCCATCACGGTCGCCAAACCTGTTATCATCGCAAAATTTTTAACTTTTTGCGAGTCAAACTGACCTTTGAAAAGTTTTTGAAAATAACTCACCTCCGTTTTAAAATGCGAGAAAATTCCGTAGAATGGGACTCGCCTGTCGGTACGAGGTTCAACCGTTCCTGGCGCCTTTACCAGGGGTAATCGAACCAAGGATCAATCTACTGCTCTGCTCTATTCAACTTGTCTAAATCATATTCTAATTTCTAAATGCACATAGAATCAGGCATGTGCTATGAATTTCTGAAAATGCATATTTGAAAACATGATGTTTGCTTTGAATAACTGAAACACTTAGAATAGATATCACATGGAAAATCGTGAATTGGGATTTGAAATGTACTTCTGAGAAAAGTAAAAATCGGTTTCTGAAGAAATCTTGAGATTTTATGAAAATTGATTCTGAGAAATGTGAAATAACTTTAAAAAACTTGAATTCTTTGAATTCAAACTTTGAAATTGAAAATATAACTTAGAAAATCAAATTTGGAACTTGGGAAATACTTGAAATATCATTGGCAAATCCATATTTTGAGAAAATCGATTTTTTTGAATAAGACTTAGAAAAATTTGAAGAAATTGATTTTTCTGATTTGGAATTTGAATTGGAATTGGAAAATTCATGAAATGAATGAATATGATTTTGAGGAATTGAGAAAATCTCTTTGTATTTTTGAGAAATGCAGTGCATTTTGAAGTTAGCCTAAGAGTGTAGGTTGAATGTGGCTAATGTGAAGATCATAAATCTAGGTATCATTGGTATTCTGACTATGGCCATAAATACAAATTCCACCAAGTTTATAAACTTCATAAAAGCTAGTGTATGTGCCATTTGTGTAGATCATAGTGAGTTTGAATATGCATGAATCATCATCCATCACACATTAACATTATTTAAAAAAAATAAACTATATGCAATGCTGCCTAAGCTAAGCAGGAAATGTAAATTCTTATTCCAAAGTTTAATTTAGTTTACATCACTATTGAAAATTAAATACATGAAAAATAAAATCTTCAATGTACCTGCAAAACTAGAAAGCTTGGTTAGTGAATATATGTTGGCTTTTCTAGATTTATCCAGCAATATCAGGAAATTGCTGGATTCTGCTAGATATAAGCCTTTTTGCCATGATTTCCTTAAATCAAAATGACGAAATATGAAATAAAATTGAATAAATAAGGAAGATAAGATATGAAATTTTGAAATTGGGGTCAAAATGACCAAAATACCTCTAATAACAAGACTATGGCCTCGAAATTAGGGTTTTCAGACAGATATTTGATAGAATGCAAGTTTTGATGTTCAAATGAAAATAAATCAAACTAAATATGCTATGACATGATTAAAAATATGAAAATTAGGGTTAGGGATTTCGAAATTGAGGTCAAATGACTAAATTGCCCCCGCTAGCAAGACTATGGCCTTGAAATCAGGGTTTTTAGAAAATATTTTGGTAAAAACTTAGGTTTTATGCACTAAATGAAATCAAATGAGAATCAAATTAAACCTAAATCATCCTAATATGATTATGAATATGATTAAACCCTAAAATTATATGCTTATGCACAAAAATCAAAGAATATCACAAATTTTGTGATTTTTGCAGTGTTTTGGAATTCTTCGGGTGCCCTATTTTGCAATTTGCTTAATTCAGCCATCAATCAGATTCCAAAATTCATCAAATTTGGTACCTGCACTTATTATAACCCTAATAGTGGATTGGAATTATAAAAATAATTTTTTGGCAGTAATTTAATCCGAAAATTGCATTAAACCCTAAAAATATGCTATTTTTGACCTAGCTCACCAACCAGTTTCAGTCCAAGACCCGAACCAGGTGTCAAACTTCCATGAAAATTTATGAAATTTTACAGAGAACAAATAGACAAGAAAACAAAACTTTTCCTTTTTACAGATATGAAAAATCTTTTAAAACCAGGGAGATACCTATCCGACAATCCGGACTTGAATATATTGATTTTAACTTTGGTCTTAACTGATACTTTCAATTGAAAATTCTGGGATAAATAGCAGTGCTCATTCAAAATATCTGAGATTTTAACAGTGAACATTTGACTAAAAAATAACAATACTCACTTTTTACAGATCATGAATCGGATCTGTAGTTTGGGATTTATAAACAACACAAGTCTGATTAGGGTTTTGGTAAACCCTAACGAGTTTTAAATTGAAAATCAGAGTCTCTGACAAAAGAAAAATAATAAACAGTAATAAAAAATTCTGAAAATTTCACAGTAGCTAGATCTAATCAATATGAATCCATGGCACTTTACATATTTAGAATCGTATATAAGATGAGAAAAATATCATCACAGAAAGTTACCCTCTTGATTTTAACAACGATTTTAAAGTTTTAAAAACCCAATTTGATGTCTGATTTTTCTGACAGAGTTCGCGAAATCCAAAAACTCTGATTTTTTTAAAGTAGATCAATAACATATGCATGCATCACATATAAAAAAATCAGAAATTAACAGCACATATTTCAATCCGAAACAGCATGCTCTTTTCTGTTCTAAACTAAAAAAACACATAGAAATCTAAGAAACTTGAGAAAATGTGCATTAACTAATGAAAACAATAAAATAAACCATAAAACAGTAAATAAAAATTATTTATATGCTATAGAGCGTAAAACAAACATGAATAAACCATGAAAATAAAATAAAAGCAGAGAATCATTGGCTGGAATTCAATATTACCTTTAAAACATAGATTTAACCCATTAAAAGGGTAAATCATGTATTTTATTGGTTAATAATGCAAAAGATAATGCTAAAATCGATTCTAATGGATTAGAATCCCTGTAAACACCATGAAACAGAGTTAGATCACTTTCTTGAACCTCTCTTGAGGTTCTTGGACTTGAATCCATGGTTTAATCCATGAAGGGGATGGCACCAATGGCTAAAATTGATTTAAAACATGAAAAAGTATTGAATAAAACTAAAAAAATATTAAAAATATTACCTTGGTGCTTGAAACTTCAATGGAGGAAGGTGGAGATGCTGGAGAGGAGAGAGAACCCACGAAAATTTGAGAGAGAAAAGACCCCCTTTTGACCCCCTTTAGGTCCCCTATTTAAAGTAATTTTTTAGGTTTTTAAAAATCACAATTTTGAAAATTTTGGACTCTCCCAAGGGGGGCGATTTTTGTAGAGGATTACCTATATACCCCTAGCCTAAATTATCCTAAATAATGCCTAATTAATCCCTAGCTAATCCTAAAAAATCCCCAAATGTGATGCCACTTGGCATTTTCCACATTTGAGTTTTAAAACACCTTTTAAAAACTAACTTTCAAAATGAGTTTTCAAAATAAATTTTAACTCTTCTAAACCCCTAACACTAATCAAGACACTGACTAACCCTAGTCTAGCCCTGACTTACTCGAATATGGTGCCACCCTGAGTGGGCCCTACTTGAGTTTTTCAAAAAGCGATTTGAAAACTTGAAATTGAAGAAGTTTTCAAAAGATTTTCAAAAGTAAACTTAAAATTAGAATTTTTGAAATGGCATAGGGTTCTAACCGAGTCAGAACTCCTCTGGATATGGTGCCAACTGAGTGGGCCCACATCGAGTTTTGAAGAATTTTGAAATAAACACTGAAAATGGCTTTGAAAAGGGGTTAAAATCAGTATTTGAAATTCAAGATCTTTGAAAATAGGGTATCAAGCAAACTGAAACTCCGAGTTAGAGTCCTGAACTCTTAGGACTCTGAGATTTTGGATTTTAAAAGCCAAATGAAGGAATTTTTTAAAAAGATTTCATCTAAAATGGTGAAACAAGTCAGAAAATATTGTCAGGGTTAGACTCCTAACTCGATCAGGACTCTGAAATAGAGTCCTGGATTAACTGGACTCTACCAAATGACCTAATTTTTGAAAACAAATGGAGAAGATTTAAAATGGAAATTAAACAGACTCCTGATTGGACTAGGACTCCGGGACAGAGTTCTGATCGGACTAAAACTCTAGATTTTTTTGGTATTTTCTGAAAAACCAATGAAAGAACTTGTGAAAATAGTGAAAACAATAACGAATATTGAAATAAAAGAGAGTTCTGATTCAACTGAGACTCTAAGGACAGAGTCCTGATTGAACTAGGACTTTTAATTTTTGGGTTTTCTGAGAGAACAAATGAGAGAATTTTGAAAAACAAGTGAAAACATGATGAAATTGAATTTTCGTTCAGAGTCCTGATCTGATTAAGACTCTAAGAAAGAGTCCTGATTCGATCAGAACTCTAAGAATTTTGGTTTTCTGAAGAGCAAATGATGAAATTTGGGCAAAGCTTTTGAAAACTAGTGAAAATGAAGTGAGAGCATCAATTTTGGATAGAGTCCTTCTTCGATCAGGACTCTGGGGTAGAGTCCTGATTTGATCAGGACTCTGAGATAAAATCTCAGAATATTGAAATTCTTTGATAAAAGTGTAATGATTTTGGTATATTGAAAGATTTCTAAAAGATTCTCTCAAAATTGAAATCAGGATCAGAGTCCTGATCCAACTAGGACTCTCTGAACAGAGTCCTGTTTTGACAAAAACTCTGAGTTTCTGACTCATTTTGAAAGATTTGATTGAAAATAGATAAAATAGTTGTAAAAGATTAGAGTCCCAATCGAATTGAAACTCCGAAGAAGAGTCCTGATCCGACTGGACTCTTGAAGAAGAGTCCTGATCCAACTAGGAATCTGAAATTTTGGCCAAAACAACAGATTTTGAAAGGTTTTCTTCAAAAACAGGTAAAAAGGTAATGAAAAATAGAGTTTTGATCCGACTAAGACTCTGGAAAAAGAGTCCTGATCCAATTAGGACTCTAAGATTTTTGATATTTTTGATAAGTGAAGGAATCCAGAAGAGACACCACCTAAATGGGCCTCATCTGAGAATTAAAATCAATTGAAATTGAATTTGAAATGAATCCAGATCATTTTCTGAGAAAATACTTCAAAATATATGGTCCTGGGGGTTGACAAATGACAGAATGCTGATTAAAAACCCAGATTTTAAAATTGTTTTTTGAAAGAAAAGTTTTAAAAACTCAAATCTAGATTAAATATTTTGAAAACAGGAGTGCTGGATCTCAAAAATGAGATGGGATGACATGCAGTGCTATACAATGCGATGAAATGATATGCAAAATGTATGCAGTGATATGCAATGATATATGAAATGTAAACACTAGATGAGGGTGCAAATTTGGGGTGTTTACAGATGCCCCTCTTTGCTACTAAGCCGGTTGTAAGCCGAGCTTAGTGGCAAAGAAAACACACCAAATTTGGATTATAAAAATGCCCCAGTTAGATGAATCTAACTGGGTATGAAAGAATTAGTTCAAGTGATGATGGTAGATATGAAATGGAGAATAAGGATAAAATTTTATTTCAAAAGAAAGTAAGATTCAGGTTTTGCCCTTAACCTGGATGGGACGGGAAATACCTCGTATGGAATGAAGCTCAGGCTTAACCCATAACCTGACCGGGTTGAAAATGGAATACCTCATCAAAGGAGGCTCAGGTTTGTACCCTTGACCTGATTGGGTGGAAAAGAGAATACCTCATCAAAGGAGGCCCAAGTTTATACCCTTAACCTGATTGGGCAGAAAATGGAATACCTTATCAAAGGAGGCCCAGGTTTATACCCTTAACCTGATTGGGCAGAAAATGGAATATCTCATCAAAGGAGGCCCAGGTTTATACCCTTAACCTGATTGGGCAGAAAATGAAATACCTCATCAAAGGAGACCCAGGTTTATACCCTTAACCTGATTGGGCAGAAAATGGAATACCTCATCAAAGGAGGCCCAGGTTTATACCCTTAACCTGATTGGGCAAAAAATGGAATACCTCATCAAAGGAGGCCTAGGTTTGTACCCTTAACCTGATTGGGCAGAAAATGGAATACCTCATCAAAGGAGGCTCAGGTTTATACCCTTATCCTGATTCGGCAAAAAATGAAATACCTCATCAAAGGAGACTCAGGTTTATACCCTTAACCTGATTGGGCAGAAAATGAACGGAATCCTCGAAAGAAGAGACCGTGATGGAACCTTCAGATTTCCGCACAATGAATCTGATAAGGGTTTTGCAAAAGGAAGGAAATTGAGGTCCCTAAAGTTTGAAAAGGGATTGATTTTGGGTGCCTCATTGCTGAGACTAATTAACTTTTGAAATTGCGTTTTGCTGAAATTGGTGGCTTAACCTCAAGCCGAAATTAGACTGTCTATGGTGGGACAGTGGGAACATAGGGAAGTGTGTGAATCTGAGAACCCAGGCGCTCAGATTATACCGAAGAAGGGAAGGAATCTTGAAAACTCCCGTTATCAAGTCCTAAAAAGGGATGGCAACTGATGTCAGGATGCACCAAAGATGAACCTCAAGCTCTCGTTTCATGCCAGGATAGCTAGAAAATATTGTTAAAATGTTGAAAATTGTTGTTGATTCAAAATAATTGAAAATGATGCACATTGTTTTGAAAGTATTCCCTCTTTTCTACCTGAAGTATTACCTCCGACTGAGCTTAACTCCGTAGAATCAAGATTCGAATTCAAATTGCTTGCGATTGACTTTCTTTCAAGGAAGCTATCAATTTCCTTGATATGACGGGAAAGAAAGTATTCTTGATATTGCGAGAGCTATTAGTGAAAGAATATTGATAAAAGAATTTCACAAAATTAAAGAAGATTCTTGATAGATTTGACAGTCTGATATCCTGGGATTCTTTTCTCATGATGATCTTTCTGCACTCTCTTTTTTTTAGCAGATTGGAGCTCTCTTGGATTTTTTGGGAATTACATCATCCTTCATTTTGGAGATGTCCTGACTTTTCTCTCTTTTCTTTTTTTGGAAGGGTACATCACAAACTTCTTCATCTCAGAGATGTTCTGATCCTTCTTTTCTCTCAGGGATTATCGTGATGATTATTGGCTCTTTGGTAGGAAATCTCTTGATGATAGCAGAAATTAAATATCCTTTAGGGTTTGTCGGTAGGCTCATCACACTCGCCTTCATCTCGACGGTGATCTAAACTTTCCCTGGAAGGATCCGTCACAAACTCCGTCATCTTGGAGATGATCCAAATCTTCTTTGGCCCTGGGGGTCGACTCGCTTAATTCGCCTTCATCTTGACGACAATTGAGAGATCCCTTTTGCAGATATTTAATTGCAGCTTAGGTGATTGAGGAGATATGAAAATTGAGTGGATTTTTCTGTATCACCCAGGATATTTCGACTGCTTTATTTTTCAAGAATGGTCTTTAAAAATGTGCCATTGACTGCGATCAATATCAATCACTCATAGCTATGCAACAACATTGAATTCTCTTTGCTGGCCATATCGCGGATTTATTCTTTATCCTTTTGGTTTGCCAATAAAAAGATTTTGAACTTTGAATCCTTTTTCGTGAAAGCATAGCCCTTTCGGAAATCAACAAATATTTAATGACAAATTGGCAAAATTTTCTTGAAATCCTTTTGTGAAAGCGAGCATTTGAAGCACAACGCAACGCATCCATGACAAAAATTCTCTTCTCCTTTTCCCAAAGGAGAAGATTCAGAAATTAAAATTGGGAATTACTCCTCTCTTCTCTAAAGAGGAGGTGTTTGCAAAACGAACTTTCTAAGAGAAATTAAGCTTCCGTCAAAACTTCCTAACATTAGGCTTCTCTTACGGAAAGGGGGCCGGAATTGGTGAGGTTGGTAAATTGGTCATGAAGAAACGAGTTCATCACACTCTCCCTGAAAAGAGGGTCTTTCATGATGAAATGGCCTAGTCTGAAATTATGGGGCCACAAGGAAAACAAGTCTCCGTCGAGTCTCTCCCTATAAAAAGGGTTCCTTGTGTGAAATTTGGAATTTTGTTTTGCAAACGGTTCAGAAAGACACGAGTCCCTTCAAACTCTCCCTGAAAAGGGGCTAAGTGAACGAATTGGATAGCATGCGAAAAGAGCGAGCTCCCTCGAACTCTCCCTATAAAAAGGGTCTCTCGCAAGAGAAAATAATTGAAATTGGGTATTGGGTGACTCAAAAGGGTCAAATTTTGGAAATTGGAATTTTGAAATTTGATATTTGAAATTGGAAATTGGAAATTGGAAATTGGAAATTGGAAATTGGAAATTGGAAATTGGAAATTGGAAATTGGAAATTGGAAATTGGAAATTGATAATTGGAAATTGGAAATTGGAAATTGGAAATTTGGAAATTGATAATTGAAAATTGGAAATTGATTGATCCGAAGGTCGAAATTGTGAATTGGTTTACTGAGAATGACATGGGTTCTATAGGGATTCAGCCTAAGAACGACATTGGTTCAATTGAGAACGGCGTTGGTTCGATTGAGAACGACATTGGTTCAATTAAGAACAACATTGGTTCACTGAAAACAACATGGGTTCAATAGGGATTCAGCCTAAGAACGACATTGGTTCAATTGAGAACAACATTGGTTCACTGGGAACGACATGGGTTCAATAGGGATTCAGCCTAAGAACGACATTGGTTCAATTGAGAACAACCTTGGTCCCGCAGGGGTTTGACCTACGAACTATCAATTCCATAGGAATTCAACCTAAGGATCATAGCTTAAGAAGGAATGATTCCAACTTGTGAGCTTTGAATGGACCAGGTGCTAAACTGGGTTTTTGAGGGAAGATTCGAATCGGAATTCAATTCTTCAAGGAAAACTAGATGAATTGGATTTTGAAAGACAATTCGAGTCGGAACTCGGATCTTCTAGACCAACTCGCAGGATAGTTTGAGTAGAAGTTCAAACTTGTAAAGGAAAGCTAAGCGAATTGGATTTGAAAGAAAATTCAAGTTGGAACTTGGATTTTCTAGACCAATTCTGAATTGAATTTGGAAGAAGATTCGAATCAGAACTCGACTCTTCTAGACCAATTCTAGAATCTAAAGGAAAGAAAATTATGCAAATTGGATTTGTAAGAAAATTCAAGTCGGAACTTGGATTTTCTAGACCAATTCTGAATTGGATTTGGAAGAAGATTCGAATCGGAACTCGACTCTTCTAGACCAATTCTAGAATCTAGAGGAAAGAAAATTATACGAATTGGATTTGTAAGAAAATTCAAGTCGGAACTTGGATTTTCTAGACCAATTCTGAATTGGATTTGGAAAAAGATTCGAATCGGAACTCGACTCTTCTAGACCAATTCTAGAATCTAGAGGAAAGAAAATTATACAAATTGGATTTGTAAGAAAATTCAAGTCGGAACTTGGATTTTCTAGACCAATTATGAATTGGATTTGGAAGAAGATTCGAATCGGAACTCGACTCTTCTAGACCAATTCTAGAATCTAGAGGAAAGAAAATTATACGAATTGAATTTGTAAGAAAATTCAAGTCAGAACTTGGATTTTCTAGACCAATTCTGAATTGGATTTGGAAGAAGATTCGAATCGGAACTCGACTCTTCTAGACCAATTCTAGACCCTAGAGGAAAGAAAATTATACGAATTGGATTTGTAAGAAAATTCAAGTCGGAACTTGGATTTTCTAGACCAATTCTGAATTGGATTTGGAAGAAGATTCGAATCGGAACTCGACCCTTCTAGACCAATTCTAGAATCTAGAGGAAAGAAAATTATACGAATTGGATTTGTAAGAAAATTCAAGTCGGAACTTGGATTTTCTAGACAAATTCTGAATTGGATTTGAAAGAAGATTCGAATCGGAACTCGACTCTTCTAGACCAATTCTAGAATCTAGAGGAAAGAAAATTATACAAATTGGATTTGTAAGAAAATTCAAGTCGGAACTTGGATTTTCTAGACCAATTCTAAATTGGATTTGGAAGAAGATTCGAATCGGAACTCGACTCTTCTAGACCAATTCTAGAATCTAGAGGAAAGAAAATTATACGAATTGGATTTGTAAGAAAATTCAAGTCGGAACTTGGATTTTCTAGACCAATTCTAAATTGGATTTGGAAAAAGATTCAAATCGGAACTCGACTCTTCTAGACCAATTCTAGAATCTAGAGGAAAGAAAATTATACGAATTGGATTTGTAAGAAAATTCAAGTCGGAACTTGGATTTTCTAGACCAATTCTGAATTGGATTTGGAAGAAGATTCGAATCGGAACTCGACTCCTCTAGACCAATTCAAGACATTTAAAGGAAAGAAAAGTTGATAAGTATAAAGATGACATTTGGGACTAGTTCAACTAGCACAAGCATCATATTTTGGAAGAGTACCAGTACGAGCACTGGATTTTGAAAGATTACCAGTACGAGCACTGGATTTTAAATGGTTACCAGTACGAGCACTGGGTTTTAAATGATTACCAGTACGAGTACTGGGTTTTGAATGTTTGCCAGCACGAACACTGGATTTTTGAAAAATTACCAGCACGAACATTGGATTCTGAAGAATTACTAATGGATTTTGATGGAAAATTTTCAGTCTTCACCCTTACGACAACTTGGGCGACTATCCAGGCCTCAGGATTTATCCCTTATCCTGAATGGGGAGTTCGATGCAAATGCAAATCGATGCAGATGAATGCAAATGAATGCATGCAAATGCAAATGAATGTAAATGGGTGCACATGCGTGCAAAATGAGAGATTTGTTTGATCCTGCCTGCATACAGAAAGTTTTGAAGCCAATTTTCAAAATAATGCCCCAGTATAACTGGGGAGTGAGAGTTTGGATGAAAGGATAAGTAGTTGATATTTGATGAGAATTCTCTGAGGATAACGAGGTAAAAACTGACAATGAGCTTCTTGGTTGATCAGAGAGGCACTTTGAAAAAGGTTACCCCTTATAAGAAGACATTTAAACATTTGCAAATGAGGAATATAAAAGATGACGCCAGGCCATAAGAAAGATTGACAAATTTATTAATGCATTGAAGAAGGAAATAACAAATTGATAGAAGAACTGGGACTACATTGTCCCTTCAAAATGACAAAATGATGAAAGTGACCTAGTCTCGACATTGTCATTTTTTAGAAAACTTGCTCAGGATGGTCGACTGGTATCTTCCTCATCTTCAATAAGGATATTCTTGTCGATGCAATCTTGAATGATATTCTTCAGGACGAAACAATTCTCAGTGTCATGTCCCACTGCCCGATGAAATTTGCAAAATTTTCCTTTGAATCTGTCCATGATTGTTGCGGGATCAGCTGCTTTAGGTAAACGGATCATATCTTTCGCGAGCATGTATTCCAAAACACTCTCTAGCGTTTGGTCCAAAGGGGTGAACTTTTGATCCGTACTCCAATCCTTGCGCTTTGGCTTTTCTTGATCTTTCTCTTTATGCTGAGGACTAGATTGAAGAGGCCTATCATTGTTGGAGAACTTTCCTTTTTGGCCCTTGGATCCCTCTGAATAGTGATCATGATTCTTCTTATTGCTTTTGCTATCATTGGCAGAAAGAGTGAAGTGAGCCTTCGGAGATCTTACTGTATCTTTCGCGAGCATGTATTCCAAAAAACTTTCAAATATTTGATCCAAAGGGGCCATCTTGCGGTCCTGATTTCGATCATCATGTTGTACCTCTTGCCGAGTGCTTGATTTCTGCTGAGACTTGGCAAAGACAGTCGACTGGTATTCTTTCTCACCCTTAACAAAGACATTCTTGTCGATATAATCTTGGACGATATTCTTAAAGACGAAACAATGTTCAATATCGTACCCTGTTGTTTGGTGGAATTTGCAGAAGCGGTCTTTCCATTTCCCTAGGGCGACCAGAGGATTAGCAATTCTTGGAAGCTTAACCATTCCTTTGCTCAGCATGTATTCAAGGACCTCTTCGAGGGGCTGATCTAGAGAAGTGAATTCGCGATCGTAACCCTAACCGTCATGCTTTTTCTTCTCTTTCTGTTGACTCAATTTTCACTCTGCTTTAAAGGTTTCTCTTTCTGACTTGTATGATTGCCTTTGTTATTTTTGCAATCACTGCGATTGGCATCAACGAAGAAGATGAGTTTTGTCTTCTTTTCTGAATCTTGATTATTCCTGACAGAGGTGATGCCATCATGGAAATCTTTGTTCCTGAAGACCTTCTTTCCCTTGTCATGAGCTTGCAAATCTTTAATCATCTTGGCCATTTCCTTCAGCTGTATTTGGACTGGATCATCCATTGCTTGATCTTTCAATTTATAGGCTGTCCCTTGTCTATGAGAGGATCTTTGAAGTGCTTGCCAGACTTCATACTCTTCATCAGTGCCAACTACTGATTTTGATTCATCAGATGTATCCTCGTGTTGGATATGTTTCTTGGATAGTTTTAAAACTTTCTTGGTTGACCGTCCTTTTGCCCTCTGCTTGACCTGGATCTTTTCTGTACTAGCTTCAGCTTGTTCTGTCGACATTTTGGTCATCATCTCTTTGAACATAGCATATATCTGGGGATCAACATCATCCTTTACTTGCTGACCCTGACTTCTAGCTGATCGAGGTGAGTCCATTTCCTCTTCTGAAGCGATCGAGTATGCCACACCTTCGATTGATGAGGTTTTCTTTCCGGATCTTGTATAAACCATCGAGTATCACAAATGTTCTCCTGAATGTTGCTGATGCTCTATGCAAGGTAGAACTGATGATTAGGCTTTTGAAGGAAGTTTGGTTGGAGAAGAATATTTGTTGAGAATTTTGGTAGACAATTCAAATAATATCCCATTACTAGGGATTGAGTCGTCGCTAGAGTTTACGACAATTGCGCTGCTATTCTTTGCAAAATAAACAACTGAGAATATGCCTTGTTACCTAGGCGAGGTCGTCAAACCAAAGTGAAATGAAGATTAAAGGAACTTTATTGAAAATATGATTTTAATAATACACTTGACAGAGGGGAGGGGGACAGACAATTTTCCACCACTCTGGAAAATCAGAAGACACACGAGGACCAGAAAAAATAGTAAGATTGACAAAGGAATCCCAGCCATGTCTGGCAGAATGGTATGCTCCGGACCACTGATCTGATGCAAGGTCGAATTCTGGCAGAACCCCTACTAGTGGACGAATCTCTACGCGTTTCTGCCTCTGAGAGAACTGCCTGACGCACCGCTCTGGATGATAGTATGCGCAGAAGAATGGACCAAGTAGCCTGAACCGCTTGCCATAAGCGTAGGTATATCTGGGAGGCGCTTCCTGACGATCAAAGTAATCCCATACGACTTCTTCCTCCTGAAGGTTGTCGATCAAGAACCGGTATCGCGCAACTGGTAAAAGCTTTTTTCCATTGTATCTGAATGAACTGGCTCGGACTGGCACATGCCGGAGGAACCAAGACTGCAAGGCATAGGTGCACCCTTCGACTAGGATCGACTCTCCGAGTGTGAAACGGGTCAACCCTCGGTATAGAAAGGCGAGTGCGGCCATGACTATCGAGAGGCGGCTGGTCTGTCGACTTCCCCACCTCCTTAAAAGCTAAACTATTCTGATATCCATATAATTTCGTCCATCGGGAAAGAAAGCCAATCCCACCGTGCACAGAACCATCGCATGCTGAATTCTTTCTCGAGCTATCCTGGACAATGAGCTGACCTCTGCAAATGTCCCATACTGTCTATAGATTTCGAGCAGGTCCACATATTCGTTTCCATCCTCCTCTATCAATGGCCAAGACTTGCGTCCTGTCATGCGAGCTAAGGCATCCTTAGGATCCAGACCCTTGACATTAATAAAAAACTGTTTCTCCAATGGATCTCCAGGCTGACCGGCTGGCTCGGACAATCCCATGATTTCTGAAAATTCATCCATCAGTATTGTCATCTCGCCCCACGGGAACCAGAAGGTAGAAGTGCTTGGATTCCACCGTTCTGCTAGTGCATGGATCAAGTTGTTGTTGACTGTCTGCTTTCTCACTGCGGACGCCAGTTCTAACCCACAATCGTCCAAGTGATCCGGAAACATACGAGAGAAATTCTTGAACCATAAATAGTACCACCGGGGAAAGAAGGATCCGGTGCTGAGGACTCGATGCTCGGGAAGACTTTGTCGCACCTCGTAGGAGATGTGACCCTCAGGAAAGACTGAATCAAGCTGACTGGATGCCATCAGACTGGAAAACATGGAAAATTGGAATAATACTTGGGAAAATACAGGAAATTTGAGGGAAATGCAGGCAGGATAAAAATAAAGTAGGAAATTCGAGATCCAGAAGACAGGAAAGATGGGAAATCACCTGGAGTTTTGAAGGAAATTAAGGGAAATTTGGAAAATCGTCCAGGGTTTGATGAAATATGAAGAAATAAATGGAAAATGAAGTATTTGAAAAATCGTCCAAGGTTTAAAACATGGACAGTACATGGACATAGATTGAGGAATTTTGAGAAAATCGTTCAATATTTTAGAAAATTGGGAAAATATGGAAAATAAAAAGGAAATAACACATTCAATCACATTCTGCATAAACAAGTATGCACATACAGCATTCCCTAAAAGCTGACTCTAGATGCACAAATTTTGAAATAGCTGTAGGACCTTAATCCTAACTCTAAGGTTCAGATCAACTGTATCCAATCCATTTATGCCTATATACTCAAGCCAAGGCTTGATGTACGTGGCATAAAATCAAATTCTCCGGTTCTAGGTTCAAGTTTTCCAACATTCTTGAGCACCTGCCGATATACGTTGGACTATGGCCCTTGGTACGTGGCAGGGGGGTTTTCACCCAAATAAGTGGCCCAGTTGTGAGGCTCTGTCCCGAACTATGTTTCTGGAAGAGAGCCCAGCAACGTGAAGACCGGGACAATATAGGTGGGGTGATTTTTGAAAAACATGAGCACATGCAATCAAACAGAAGGCTTTAAGTCCTAAAGAGATAGAATTTTGAAATAATTGAAGAAGCAAACAATGTTTTCATACAATTCCTAAATTGAGGAGTGTTGTATTAGACCTAAGTCTATGTGAGCATGAATAATTCTCCTCAATATGGTCCTACCAAACCATACCTAGTCTATATGCATTCCATGTCAGTTGGGTTCAAGTCTAGGCTCCTAGGTTCACATGATATCATAAAGCAACGCTGACATTCCATGGAAATCGATTTTGACATTTTGAACTAAGTAGAGCATTAAATTGATCAGGCGAAGACAGGTCCCATCACGGTCGCCAAACCTGTTATCATCGCAAAATTTTTAACTTTTTGCGAGTCAAACTGACCTTTGAAAAGTTTTTGAAAATAACTCGCCTCCGTTTTAAAATGCGGGAAAATTCCGTAGAATGAGACTCGCCTGTCGGTACGAGGTTCAACCGTTCCTGGCGCCTTTACCAGGGGTAATCGAACCAAGGATCAATCTACTGCTCTGCTCTATTCAACTTGTCTAAATCATATTCTAGTTTCTAAATGCATATAGAATCAGGCATGTGCTATGAATTTCTGAAAATGCATATTTGAAAACATGATGTTTGCTTTGAATAACTGAAACACTTAGAATAGATATCATATGGAAAATCGTGAATTGGGATTTGAAATGTACTTCTGAGAAAAGTAAAAATCGGTTTCTGAAGAAATCTTGAGATTTTGTGAAAATTGATTCTGAGAAATGTGAAATAACTTAAAAAAACTTGATTTCTTTAAATTCAAACTTTGAAATTGAAAATATAACTTAGAAAATCGAATTTGGAACTTGGGAAATACTTGAAATATCATTGGCAAATCCATATTTTGAGAAAATCGATTTTTTTGAATAAGACTTAGAAAAATTTGAAGAAATTGATTTCTCTGATTTGGAATTTGAATTGGAATTGGGAAATTCATGAAATGAATGAATATGATTTTGAGGAATTGAGAAAATCTCTTTGTATTTTTGAGAAATGCAGTGCATTTTGAAGTTAGCCTAAAAGTGTAGGCTGAATGTGGCTAATGTGAAGATCATAAATCTAGGTATCATTGGTATTCTGACTGTGGCCATAAATACAAATTCCACCAAGTTTATAAACTACATAAAAGCTAGTGTATGTGCCATTCGTGTAGACCATAGTGAGTTTGAATATGCATGAATCATCATCCATCACACATTAACATTATTTAAAAAAAATAAACTATATGCAATGCTGCTTAAGCTAAGCAGGAAATGTAAATTCTTATTCCAAAGTTTAATTTAGTTTACATCACTATTGAAAATTAAATACATGAAAAATAAAGTCTTCAATGTACCTGCAAAACTAGAAAGCTTGGTTAGTGAATATATGTTGGCTTTTCTAGATTTATCCAGCAATATCAGGAAATTGCTGGATTCTGCTAGATATAAGCCTTTTTGCCATAATTCCCTTAAATCAAAATGATGAAATATGAAATAAAATTGAATAAATAAGAAAGATAAGATATGAAAATTTGAAATTGGGGTCAAAATAACCAAAATACCCTTAATAACAAGACTATGGCTTTGAAATTAGGGTTTTCAGACAGATATTTGATAGAATGCAAGTTTTGAAGTTCAAATGAAAATAAATCAAACTAAATATGCTATGACATGATTAAAAATATGAAAATTAGGGTTAGGGATTTTGAAATTGAGGTCAAATGACCAAATTGCCCCCGATAGCAAGACTATGGCCTTGAAATCAGGGTTTTTAGAAAATATTTTGGTAAAAACTTAGGTTTTATGCACTAAATGAAATCAAATGAGCATCAAATTAAAGCTAAAGCATCCTAATATGATTATGAATATGATTAAACGCTAAAAATATATGCTTATGCACAAAAATCCAAGAATATCACAAATTTTGTAATTTTTGCAGTGTTTTGGAATTCTTCGGGTGCCCTGTTTTGCAATTTGCTTAATTCAGCCATCAATCAGATTCCAAAATTCATCAAATTTGGTACCTGCACTTATTATAACCCTAATAGTGGATTCAAATTATAAAAATAATTTTTTGGCAGTAATTTAATCCGAAAATTGCATTAAACCCTAAAAATATGCTATTTTTGACCTAGCTCACCAACCAGTTTTAGTCCAAGACCCGAACCAGGTGTCAAACTTCCATGGAAATTTATGAACTTTTACAGAGAACAAATAGACAAGAAAACAGAACTTTTCCTTTTTACAGATATGAAAAAGATTTTAAAACCAGGGAGATCCCTATCCGACAATCCGGACTTGAATATATTGATTTTAACTTTGGTCTTAACTGATACTTTCAATTTAAAATTCCGGTATAAATAGCAGTGCTCATTCAAAATATCTTAGATTTTAACAGTGAACATTTGACAGAAAAATAACAATACTCACTTTTTACAGATCATGAATCGGATCTGTAGTTTGGGATTTATAAACAACACAAGTCTGATTAGGGTTTTGGTAAACCCTAACGAGTTTTAAATTGAAAATCAGAGTCTCTGACAAAAGAAAAATACTAAACAGTAATAAAAAAATCCGAAAATTTCATAGTAGCTAGATCTAATCAATATGAATCCATGGCACTTTACAGATCTAGAATCGGATATAAGATGAGAAAAAAATCATCACAGCAAGTTACCCTCTTGATTTTAACAATGATTTTAAAGTTTTAAAAACCCAATTTGATGTCTGATTTTTCTGACAGGGTTCCCGAAGTCCAAAAACTCTGATTTTCTTATAGTAGATCAATAACATATGCATGCATCACATATAAAAAAATCAGAAATTAATAGCACATATTTCAATCCGAAACAGCATGCTCTTTTCTGTTCTAAACTAAAAAAACACACAGAAATCTAAGAAACTTGAGAAAATATGCATTAACTAATGAAAACAATAAAATAAACCATAAAATGTAAATAAAAATTATTTCTATGCTATAGAGCGTAAAACAAACATGAATAAACCATGAAAATAAAATAAAAGCAGGGAATCAATTGCTGGAATTCAATATTACCTTTAAAACATAGATTTAACCCATTAAAAGGGCAAATCATGTATTTTATTGGTTAATAATGCAAAAGATAATGCTAAAATCGATTCTAATGGATTAGAATCCCTGTAAACACCATGAAACAGAGTTAGATCACTTTCTTGAACCTCTCTTGAGGTTCTTGGACTTGAATCCATGGTTTAATCCATGAAGGGGATGGCACCAATGGCTAAAATTGATTTAAAACATGAAAAAGTATTGAATAAAACTAAAAAATATTAAAAATATTACCTTGATGCTTAAAGATGCAATGGAGGAAGGTGGAGATGCTGGAGAGGAGAGAGAACCCACGAAAATTTAAGAGAGAAAAGACCCCCTTTAGGTCCCCTATTTATAGTAATTTTTTAGGTTTTTAAAAATCACAATTTTGAAAATTTTGGACTCTCCCAAGGGGGGCGATTTTTGTAGAGGATTACCTATATACCCCTAGCCTAAATTATCCTAAATAATGCCTAATTAACCCCTATCTAATCCTAAAAAATCCCCAAATGTGATGCCACTTGGCATTTTCCACATTTGAGTTTTAAAACACCTTTTAAAAACCTTTAAAAACACTAGTTTTAAAAACTAACTTTCAAAATGAGTTTTCAAAATAAATTTTAACTCTTCTAAACCCCTAACACTAATCAAGACACTGACTAACCCTAGTCTAGCCCTGACTTACTCGAATATGGTGCCACCCCGAGTGGGCCCTACTTGAGTTTTTCAAAAAGCGATTTTAAAACTTGAAATTGAAGGAGTTTTCAAAAGATTTTCAAAAGTAAACTTAAAATTAGAATTTTTGAAATGGCATAGGGTTCTAACCGAGTCAGAACTCCTCTGGATATGGTGCCAACTTAGTGCGCTCACATCAAGTTTTGAAGAATTTTGAAATAAACACTGAAAATGGCTTTGAAAAGGGGTTAAAATCAGTATTTGAAATTCAAGATCTTTGAAAATAGGGTATCAAGCAAACTGGAACTCCGAGTTAGAGTCCTGAACTCTTAGGACTTTGAGATTTTGGATTTTAAAATCCAAATGAAGGAATTTTTTGAAAAGATTTCATCTAAAATGGTGAAACAAGTCAGAAAATACTGTCAGGGTTAGACTCCTAACTCGATCAGGACTCTGAAATAGAGTCCTGGATTAACTGGACTCTACCAAATGACCTAATTTTTTAAAACAAACGGAGAAGATTTAAAATGGAAATTAAACAGACTTCAAAACAGACTCCTGACTGGACTAGGACTCCGGGACAGAGTCCTGATGGGACTAAAACTCTAGATTTATTTGGTATTTTCTGAAAAACCAATGAAAGAACTTTTCAAAACAGTGAAAACAATAACGAATATTGAAATAAAAGAGAGTTCTGATTCAACTGAGACTCTAAGGACAGAGTCCTGATTGAACTAGGACTTTTAATTTTTGGGTTTTCTGAGAAAACAAATGAGAGAATTTTGAAAAACAAGTAAAAACATGATGAAATTGAATTTTGGTTCATAGTCCTAATCTGATTAAGACTCTAAGAAAGAGTCCTGATTCGATCAGAACTCTAAGAATTTTGGTTTTCTGATGAGCAAATGATGAAATTTGGGCAAAGCTTTTGAAAACCAGTGAAAATGAAGTGAGAGCATCAATTTTGGATAGAGTCCTTCTTCGATCAGGACTCTGGGGTAGAGTCCTGATTTGATCAGGACTCTGAGATAAAATCTCAGAATTTTGAAATTCTTTGATAAAAGTGTAATGATTTTGGTATATTGAAAGATTTCTAAAAGATTCTCTCAAAATTGAAATCAGGATCAGAGTCCTGATCCAACTAGGACTCTCTGAACAGAGTCCTGTTTTGACTAAAACTCTGAGTTTCTGACTCATTTTGAAAGATTTGATTCAAAATAGATAAAATAGTTGTAAAAGATTAGAGTCCCAATCCAATTGAAACTCCGAAGAAGGGTCCTGATCCGACTGGACTCTTGAAGAAGAGTCCTGATCCAACTAGGACTATGAAATTTTGGCCAAAACAGCAGATTTTGAAAGGTTTTCTTCAAAAACAGGTAAAAAGGTAGTGAAAAATAGAGTTTTGATCCGACTAAGACTCTGGAAAAAGAGTCCTGATCCAATTAGGACTCTAAGATTTTTGAGATTTTTTGATAAGTGAAGGAATCCAGAAGCGACACCACCTAAATGGGCCTTATCTGAGAATTAAAATCAATTGAAATTGAATTTGAAATGAATCCAGATCATTTTTTGAGAAAATACTTCAAAATATATGGTCCTGGGGGTTGACAAATGACAGAATGCTGATTAAAAACCCAGGTTTTAAAATTGTTTTTTGAAAGAAAAGTTTTAAAAACTCAAAGCTGGATTAAATATTTTGAAAACAGGAGTGCTGGATCTCGAAAATGAGATGGGATGACATGCAGTGCTATGCAATGCGATTAAATGATATGCAAAATGTATGCAGTGATATGCAATGATATATGAAATATAAACACTAGATGAGGGTGAAAATTTGGGGTGTTTACACATATTTAATAAAAAGACAAGATTTGATAAAAAGTTTACACGGTGTGTACTTGAGAGTGTAGATGAGGTCACTTTTATGTCTAATTGGGAGGAAATGATTCAAATGTACGACCTTGAAGACTGTGTGTGGTTACAAAATTTATATACAAATAAAGAGAAGTGAGCATTGACTTATGGAAGACAATACTTTTGTGCAGGCATGATAATCACACAAAGAGATGAATCTATGTATGGCACACTGAAGAAAACTTGTATTCATATTTAACAATGTTTCACTTCATGGAATAATATGAATTATTTATAGACGGTCCTAGACAGAATGAGCTTGAACAAGATATGAAATGCTTCAACACACGCCCTGTAACTTTGGGCATAAAAATATTGATGCGACCTACAAATCTGTATACACTATCTGTATTTGAATGGATTAAGAAGCAGGTTATACAGATCATGAATTGCAACATAGAAGGATGTATGCAAACCGAGAATATGCATAAATACCATATTGTATGAGAGGGCGAAGAGATATCTAAAAAGGTAAGAAACACATGTTACGTACAATGTTAACAACAAAATAGTTGAATGTACGTGCAAAATGTATGAATTCAAAGGTATTTTATATCATCATACATTAAAGACACTTAATCAAGAGAAGATACAAGAAATATCTGAGTCATATTTAATGCGAAGATGAACAAGACAAACAAATATTAAACTACTGAATATAGATAATGTCAGTCCATCTGGTGTTGATGAGAAGTGCTACATAGCCTCCCGTTACCAACAACTATGTAGGTCACTTATGCATGTTGCAGATTTGGCATCAAAAAGTGAAGAAGCCTATGTATGCATGAGAAAAGTGTCAAGGGACTTTCTTGAAAACGTACAGTTAATTCACCATCTATCTGTTGCAGCTCATGAAGACCAGTCTAAGAAAATGAGAGTGAACAACAAAGGTGAAAATCATGCTTCTCCTAACCTGCATGAGAAGTTGTGTCGAAGCGTAAACATCATATTCAACAAGCCAGAAGTCAACGTTGTAGATTATGATAGAAAAATTCACCTAGCGAAGGGTATAAAAAAGAAACCCGCCTCTGATCGTAGTCACCGGAGGACAAAGGGTGCACTAGAATTGGTTGACAAGAAAAGGCCTAAGAAACAACTACCCCCTAAGCAAAAGCAATCAAGCCCTTCATATGAATAAGTATGTAATACATTATATTGCTTCCCATGTAAATTGCATTACGTGTAACTTATCAATATCTAACTTGTGTAATTTTCAACATGTAGCAATACCCTACAAACGTGTATTACAAAGTTGAAACCTTCAATCTTGCTGACCAGTTTGAGTGGAGCGATGACATCAGTTTTACAAGTCTTTTGGTATGTAATCAATGTTAGAAGGATGTTTACATTTCTTCTTAAACTTAAGGTAGTGTCTTATATTATAATGTTTCATGACAAACTTAGTTCAATTCAAAAGTAAGCAATGGAACACAAGAATTGAGTATGAATTCTTTAGCTATATAATTGTATTTGATTGTACTAACATGATGGAACATAATATTGTATTAACATGATGCAACATAATAAACCTGCGTGATTTGTGAATTATGTAATTTGATGTAACTTAATAAATCTCCGTGATGCTTGACTTATGTAATTGAAATCGCATTGTAAAAATTCCACTATAAAAATCATTGTAAATAGTGATCGTTTCAAGATCGATCATTGTAATATGTATCCTTCACATGTATAAATCATTGTTTCATCTAGCCTACAGAGCTACAATTTTGATACCATTGGTAAATCACTGTTGTTTAGTGCTTATACCATTAGTAAAAAATGTTGTCTCATGTAGCCTTCACATGTACAAATCATTGTAGATAAATAATACTTTTTTTTCTTTCAATGTGTTTTTTATTTATAAATGCTAAACATGTGATGAAGATTTGTACAAGGGGTGCTAACTAATATAGCATTTACCGACTTCCCCAATTTGGTAAATAGCTAGTATTATATCGATATCGTTGACACGTTTGTGATTGTAAACCACCTCAATGAGTTACATTTACTACCTGTGTATGATCGTTGTTAAATCATTGTAGTTTAATTTTTATACCATTAGTAAATCCCCTTTGTAGTTTCCTAGCATGATTTACTAATGGTATAAGAATAACATCTATGTTATATAAATCGTTATACCATGTAGTGTCCTATGGCGATTTATTTGTTATATAAATCGTTATACCATGTAGTGTCCTATCATGATTTATACAATGACGTCTATGTCATCCACAACTGAATAAAAATTGCAATGTACATGAGTATAAATCACGGTAAAAGTTAGTCTTTTAAACATAACTTACATGAGTACAATTAGAAGTATAATGTATAGAATTTGTATTTGAAATGAGATAGATGTACATATTTTGTATTTGATTAAACAGAAATGTACTCAGCAATATGTATACACAGTCTATTATAAAATTTGTATACAATATAAATTCAGTTTCAAATCTCTGTACATCATATTACGCCTGGCAGGCTCACGTCACTCGTTGTTCTGTAAATAAACTGTATTATAAGTAAAAATCATTGTCTCATCTAGCCTTCACATATACAAATAATTATACATATACTGTATTTGAATCCTTGCGCAAAAAAGTTGTTCTGTGAATAAACTGTATTAAAAGTAAAAATCATTGTCTCATCTAGCCTTCACATATATAAATCGTTATAAATATAGAACAATTTTTTTTCTTCCAACATGTTATATAAATTGTTATACCATATAGTGTCTTATAGCGATTTACACAATGACGTTTATGTCAGAGACAACGATTTATCTTTGGTACAAATAACAGTCTAACTTATTGACGTTTATAGTAAAAGAGATTTATCATGTAGCCCATCGACGCGATTTACAATCACATCAATTTATATAGTGTCCTATGTAAAAGGAAGAAAAACACAGATCTTTCCATTCTGGAAGTATATATCAACATTCCTCTTGATATCAGCATTTATCAGTATTCCTCTTAAAATCGAGGCAATTACTGAATTTTTATTTCAACTGAGAGAGAGTTACATAATTTGTATACATAGTCTTACAAAATTTGTATACATAGTATTACAAGATTTGTATACATAGTTTATAAAATCTGTTATAAATCTTTGTACATCATATTACTCTTGGGGGGCTCGCGTGGTTCATTGCCTTCTAGGTATTCTTGTCGTTTGATTTTTTTTTCTTTTGTAATTAGAAACTTCATTAATTTTTTGCATAGTTCTGTATGGAATCCAGGCATATCATCCTGCAACAAAAAGGTAATGTGAGACCAATATAGAAATTAAGTCCCCAATAATATAGGATAATAAAACATGTTTAAGTGTAAAACATACAACGTTGAAATCAGGTTCTTGTCCATTGTATAGTGCTTCAATATACTTTATTATAAATATACCACTCGTTAAATGAGCATCGAGTGTGCAGTGAAACCTCCACTCGTTAATGTCGACACCCAAGACGTCTTTGAGGAATCCCACCTGTGGTTAATGCATAAGTAAGTAAATTCTGGGCTACCATACAAGATACGATACACTTATAGATAGAAACTTACCAAATGTATAATGTCATGTTCTATACCAGTATAAAAGTCCAATGAGTTATAGCACCATAGTTGTTGTTTTCGTAAATTCATCACGTATAAGACTCAATATTTAGATGATCACCATAATATAGGAAGAAATATCTGTAAATTGATGATAAAATATCTTACAAATCGATATAGAAATTCCTATTGATAGCTTAAAAATCGATATTAAGAATCAACATACAAATTGATATTAAGAATAAAAACAATATCTTAAATTGATATAATATCTTACAAATCGATAGTAGAAATCATGTTAGGACTGTTATGCCTCACAAACCTTGGACAACATGTTTCTTTACTTACCTTTTCACTTGTCCAAAAGTCTTTGCAATGATCATCATTATCCCAACATTGTAATCCATCTTGAAATCTAGTGGCGTATGGCAGTCGACGAATGAAAATATGTTGAATGAAACAGTGATAATAGTAAGGTTAAAACATGAAGCAACAAGAGTAAATCAAAAAAGAAAATAAACATATAAGAGAACCGATATACCATGAAATAAGGGTTGATGACACGCGTTTAGTATTGGTTGTTGCGTTGTTTTGAATATACATGACAAAATCGTATATAGTCTGTTTACAACAAATATGCACATGTTAATATATATAACCATGACATACGTAAATGTATAACTGATAGTGTTTCATTCTGCAAATTCATCTCGCAGCCAGTTGATGTTCTCTTGGAGCTCTTTGTTGAGTATTCAAACACCTTTTTTTGTGGATATTCTACTCACATTAGCAGAATATTCAATAAATGATCTGTCGCGTTATATTGCAATTCCTTTCTAGAGTACACAAAACAAATCGAATATTTGACATAAAAGAGACAAATTTTGAAGATACTCATCATGAGGTTTATAAAATATATGCTTGATTCACCGTCATTGGCCGTGTAGCTATCGTTGTCTCCTTCACCATCGATACTCCCTTTGTGATGAAGCAGGTTATATGTTTGGCCCCCAAACACATCGTTTATAAAAGAAATGTTGGTTTGTCTGTTTCTTACTCACTAAGCAAAGTGAAGCAACACCCTCCTGAACTTGTGCAATATATCATTCATTTATGAAGAAAATGTCATTTCATATCCTACCTTCTCCTTCCTTTGCCTTTTTTTTCATCCTCGTCCTCCTTCTCCTTCTTTTGTCTTTCCTTCTCTTCCTCGTCCTCTTTCTTCTGCCTTTGCCTTTTCTTCTCTTCCTCATCCTTCTTCTCTTTCCTTCTCTTCATCATCCTGATTCTTCTTCCTTCATCATCATTTGCCTTTCTTTCTCTTCCTCATTCTCCTTCTTCTTCTTTAATTGCCTTTTCTTCTCTTCCTCCTTCTCCTTATTCTGCCTTTGCCTTTCTCCCTCCTCCTCCTTTTTCTTCATTTGCCTTTTCTTTCTTTGCTTTTCATTCTCCTTCTCCTTCTTTCTTTGCTTTTCCTTCTCTTCGTCATCCTTCTTCTTCTTCATCTTTAGTTCTTACTCATCCGTCTTCCTTTGCTCTTCATCTTCAATATCTGATGGATCAGGCTTCGCTTTATAAAATTCAATACTTTGTTCCTATCTTTATCATTCTCAATCTTTATTATATTTTGGTATGTTTCATTATACTCATATATATCAGACTGGTAGATCACTTCTCCAGTAGTGAATACACATATCTACTGCATCAAACGTATAAATTATTGTTGCTTCAAACGTACAAATCGCTACTGATTTAAATGTATAAATCATTCATGCTTCAAACATACAAATCGTTGTAGAAATCACACCCTTCATAAGTACATATCATTGTAACGTTTGAGCTTCATAAGTAAACATCATTGTACGATTTAGCAAACTTAAGTACAAATCATGGTAACTTCATAAATCATAAATACACATCGCTACTGCTTGAAACATATAAATCGTCGTTGCATCAAATGTACAAATCACTACTGCATTAAATGTATAAATCATTATTGCATTCAAACATACAAATCATTATAGAAATTTAGTCTTCATAAGTACATATCATTATAATATTTGGCCTTCATATGAACAAATCGTGCTAACTGTTTTTTGATACCCAAAAGGTGGATAGGTATAAATCGATTTGTTTCAATATGAATGCTAAATCTTATAGTTGGTTGTACTATTTAGCATGAATAGTACAACCCATTATAAGATTTAGCATTCATATTTATAAATTGATTTGTGTACATAATGAAACCTTACACGACACTCACTGAAATGACAAGAGTTTTGGTAATCTGACACTGAAGGAAAAACACCTAGAAGGTAGATGCAGTCGATGATGGAAACAATGCTCCCACTGCGCAGACGACAACAAAGGGTACTCCGGCGATAGCAGACGACGACAAAGGTTGCTATAGTAGTAGCTGACAGTGGCAAAGGGTGCTCCAGCGACAACAGACGATGACAACAAGTGCTTCGACGATAGCAGACGACGACAAAGGGTGCGTCATCAAAGGGAACTCTTGTTACAACAGATGGTTCGTCGTCAAAGGGTGATCCGACAACAACATAAGAGTTTACTGCTTAGGGCAAAAATAAAACATTTGGATTTTGAAGAGCTAAGATCATCCTCCTTTTTCTGGATGAAAGACATTTTTGTCCTTTTCTTGAATCGTCGTTTCATGGCAGGAATGGTGTGAAAGGGTACTTAAGTCTTTGCAACCACACCAAACTCCGATGCTAAGTGATGCCGACACACACGGGGATATGAGCCCCACATGCTTATATACATGGCACTCATTCGGACCCCCGAACACGCACCGGCGTGTTCGAGGGGGGGGGGGGGACATATAACCCTCTTCGCTAACTTGTGTCACCCGAAACTTGGTGACATTCACAAGTCACCACACCAGATGAGCGTAGCGCTTGTGGGCTGGAAAATAGCAATTTTATGAGAGAGACTTTGCTACCATAGGAAGCAAAATAGAGATTTTACAAGAGAGAGAGAGAGAGTCTGTGGTAGTTAACGAAATGCTTCCTTTTTTTGTTTTTGTTGTACTTATAAATAGCTTCTTATGCATATGGAAGATAAGGAGGAAATCTTGGCTACTAGGATGACAAAATAAGCATCTTTCATGTACATTGAACTAAGCAAAGTCCATCATATATGGAGAACATGGTAGCAACTATTTGGCTTCATCCTCATATGCACGTTAGGCCCTTGCACATTTCAGGTGAAGTCACCATGGGAAGACCACATGCTCTGTTCGTCCCATTTCCTGCACAAGGCCATGTCAAGCCGCTCATGGAGTTCTCTCATCGCCTTGCCGATGATGGCTTCATGGTTACGTTCGTCAACATCGAGTCTATTCATGCTCGCTTAATGGAGGCGTTGCCAGAAAACTTTTCCAGTGAGTACAGTGGGCGGATCCGTTTGGTGACCATACCAGATGGATTTGATCCTGATGACAATCAGAGAGACTTTGTGGAATTCACTCATTCGGTCCACAACATCATGCCGGGGTTTTTACAGGAGCTCATACTGAAGATCAATGAGAAGGAAGATGAGAAGATCACATGCATGATTGCTGATGGTATGATTGCAACTCTGTTGAGTGTTGCAGAGAAGCTAAACATCAAGAGGAGAGTGTTCTGGCCAGCTTCGGTCTGGTTTTTAGCCATCACCATGAAGATCCCCATGTTTGTCGGTTCTGGAGTCATAGATGAGAACGGTAAACATCAACCCAAAGAATTGTTCATGACCAATCATAGTGTATTAAACTTATTATAATCAGGCGTCGTTGATCTCGATTTGGGTGCGTGCTACTTTGCACAAACTGAGTCTGATCATCTAAAAGAGGTGACTCGTAAATGTGTTGTCACTAAGTTGACTGGACGTCACGAATTCGAAACCCCCCTTGCCCCAAGGCTGGAGCTGGGTGTAGGCAAGGGCACCTGAGTTAATTTTTACACCAACGAACTTGGTGAGTGATGCGATTTTCCCCTTGTAATTATCAAAAAGATAAGAAAAAAAGTTTCGATCCCTTGGTGAGTTATCATAAGTGCCAGCTGGACCAACCAGTTATTGCTGATAGATGGAACCTTGCACTACTATTTCTCTAAATTTCGGTTCAAATTGGATGGTAAATGCAGGTAATCCTGATCTTTTGTGAGCTCTTAAGTTTGTAGTAAACTGGCAGTGACAAGCCATATAGGTCCTTGAATATCCAGCATAACATAGTTAACTCTGAAGTTCTTGTCTGCTTTATTTGAGATCTTTTAAAATTTTTCATATCTCACATTTTAGGAAGTAAAATATTGTCTTTTTTTTTAGAGAGAGAAAAGAAATGATTTCATTCATCGGATGAGAAAATAAAAAATAAGTGGTCACTAGACGAGTGATGAGAAGACACCCAGGGAACAAAAATAAGAAGGCAGACAAGAAAACATAGAAACCATGAAGCCAAAGCCAACCAAATCACGATAGGACACATACATCCGAGAGCAGATCTGTAAACACCCCAAATTTTCACTCACCTCCCCGACATTTTCACCAAGCATCATCATCCAGCCTTTGAAATCGTCAGAGGGCAAAATGATCATTTTCTGAGCCCGGACCTAGCAAAAGTCCAAATTTCATCTGGAACTCTCAAAATTTCTCTATTTTTAGCTCAGATGTTCAAAATTGTATTCCTGACAGGAGACAGGCATCTCCAAGTCTTGGTTCAGGATTACATTTCATAAGACATGGCATTGCATATCATTGCATGAGCATTTCATATCACTGCACTGCACAACATGTCATTTCGAGGTCCAGAACTCTTGATTTCAAAATTTTCAATCAAGATTAGAATTTCAACTCCTTTCAAAATTGATTTCAAAACCCTGGGTCTTCAAAATTATCAATTTTTCCTATTTTACCCCCAGGACTCTGAATTTCAAAATATTTCCTCAGGAAAACGATCTGGATAATTTTCAATATGGATTTCTGCCACCTTATCTCAGATTTTTCCCATTTTGTCAACAAATTTCAACTATCATTTTTTTACAAAATCGCCCTACAGGGGCCAACTCTTTTCCAAAAATTCTTGTTTTACCAATTAGTCCAGATTTTATGAAAATTCCAAAAAGAGGTTTTGTTGTCTTGTCTTTATTTCAATAAAGAAGCAATGTGGGACACACATTGAGGTGGTGTCATACAGGCTTTTCTTTTGAAAATTTTAAAAAACCCAAAAATATAGGAGCCATGTCCCCTGGATTGGCGCCACTTGTCTTTTCTCTCTCCTCCCATTTATATGCCAAGTGTCAATGTGGGGCTACCTTAAGAAGCTGCCACATGTCATCCCATTTATCTGCCAGGTGTCAGTATCCACCATATCCACCCTGCGCCATGTGTCATTCCAAAGATCACTCTGAGATGCCAAGTGTCATAGGTTGTCCTGTCTAGAAAAAGTGGAGCTTGTCTCCTCTGAGGTGGCGCCACTTGAGGTTTGTCTCCTGCAGAGTACACATGGCATCCTCTACTCTTTTCAGAAAAAGCAGGTGACATGTGTCATTTCCTGCTCTCTTCAGAAAAACTGGAATTCAAATATTCAAATCTCTCCAGAGGTGGCGCAAATCCTGAACTTCACCTTTTCCATTTTGTCTGAGATGGCGTCACATGGCTTGGACCTCCTTCTCTTCCCTCTGCCACGTGTCAAACTCTGCTTCTTTCAGAAAAAGAAAGATGACACATGTCATGTCTAGCTTCCTTCAGAAAAAGTAGAGGACACGTGTTACTCTTGGCTTTCTTCAGAAAAAGCAACCATTCAAAAATTTTTAGACAAGAGCTAGGTGGTGAAAATCCTGGAGTTCTACCTTTTTCTACTTTGTCTATGAGGACGCCACATGTTCCTTGTTTTTCCATCCTGCCACATGGCATTGTAGAAGCCACTCCGAGGAAATGCCACATGTCCATCCTCTATTCCTCCAGAGCCAACCTCCATTTGAAATTCAAATCTCCTTCTGAGGTGGCACCATTTGAGAAGGCCTCTCCAGACAGCTGACACTTGTCTGCCACATGTCCAAACCTCCCTGCATCAGAAAAAGTAGAAAACCCCCCCTCTGAGGTGGCGTATTTTGCTTCTTCCATTCCTGTTCTCCTGCCACATGGCAGTGTGGAGCAACTTGGAGGTCGCGCCACATGTCAGCCTCTCCCTTCCTGCAGAAAAGTAGAATTTGAATTCCTCTGAGGTGGCACAGCCTGCTTCTTCCACTCCTGTCCTTCTGACATGTGTCAAGAGCTTCCAGAGGTGGCGCCACATGGCATGCTTCTACTGTTTCCAGCTTTACACCTCAAACCTCCTTTTGAGGTGGCGCCAATCCAGAGCCCCACTTGGCTTCATTTCTTTTATTTATTTTATATTTTTAATAAAAATAGCCCCTGAGGTGGCGCCATTTGAGAAGCTTCAGAAAAGCCAAATTTTGAATTTCAAACTCCCAGATAGCACCCTCTGAGGTGGCGCAATCTGGGAGCCTCCTGTAGAGAAAATCAAGCAAACCCAATTTTGAAAATTTTCAAATCTTGCTGAGGTGTCTCACCCACAAAATTTCCCATTTTATTTTCTCAAAAAATCAAAATAGCACCCCTGAGATGGCGCCACATGGAGGGCTCAGATTGAGCCTGTTTGAAATTCAAAATTTTCAGAAAATTCTATAAAAACAAGGCTCCACGCCCAGCCTAGGGAGCTTCTTTTGGACTTTGAAATTCAACCTAGACTTTCCTCAGAACCCGATTTTTGAACCTTGGAATTCACGCCCCCTTTGGGCTCAGTGGAGAAGGTGCAGTGGGTCAATCTTGGTGAATCATCCGAAGCCCAGAGCGAAGGACAAACAAAGCCCTTGGTAGTCGTCCATTTCAAGAGTTTCAAAGCTGCATAACGAAGCAAGGTGCACCTCTTTTCCTCTTGATTTCATATCATGATTTGATTCGGGTGTCGTTTAAAGAAAAAGCTCATCCGAAGGATGGATTGAGTTATTCTCATAAAACGACAAATATAAAAATACATAATTATGCTTCCTTGATGATTTTTAGCATTCATGCATTTAGCTAGATTTAATTTGCATTTTATTTCGTTAATTTGGCATGGTTCATGAATTAATTAGGATTAATTTAGTATTTATTTCAATTCTGCTAAGTTTCAGTGGTTCTCTGTTTTTGTCAGTCAGTCTACACGTCATTTTATGCATGTAATTTTTGTTAAAAAATCCAAAACAATCATGGAATGCCCCTTTAGGTGTCCCTAGAAATGTGCCAAAAATTCAGAGAGATTTGAATTCGTTTACTGTGGTAAACGTTCAAAAAGGTGAGTCGGGTTTTATTACCCGGGATGCGTTTTAAAATGTCTTCTCCTATTTTAAAATCGAGATCTCCCTCATGAGAGATTCGATTTTCGATCCAAAAGATGTTCTGAACTTGCGAGGATGTCTAGTTTTTAACCTGATTTTCTCAAATTTTTCTGATGTCTTTTATGTCTGACAAAAATCCGAGAGTGTGGGACACGTGTCAGAGCCTGATTTGGGCCTCTAAGACTTTCGATCGACTTAGGTCGATGGGTTTTCTTTGGGTATTACTCCAAATCAAAATCTGTAAAAAGTGAATGTTATTTCCGAGATGTCCTATGTTTGCACCTGAAAGCCTGTGATTTTTAGAACAGTTATGATATCTGTTTCAGAATTTTTTTGTCATTCACCTATTTGGTCACATTTGTCTGTTCTGTTGATTTAGGAATGAAAAGTTATATTTTTATCCATGTTTCTGTTGATCCAATGCCGAAGTCATAAACATAAAATTTGTTTCTGTAGGTGTCGTGAGTAGTTCTGTTAAATATCAGAAATTTCCATAGACGGTTTCTATTTGTTTAGCATTTTATATTAGATTAGGTTGATTTTACCTTTGTCAGAACCAAATCCCTGCTACCGAACTCACCATGGCTCAAATCCCGAGGCTGTAAAAACCAAAAATGTTCCATTTCGGGTCCTTTAGCAGTCTACAAAATATCAGAAGTTTTTATGGTGTAAATTTTGCATTATCATATTAAGCATTGCATTTGGTTCGGGTCCGTAGGCGAAATCCACCATTTTTAGGACTTTCTTTAAATTTTAGCATTTAAATCATATCATTTCGTGATTTTTAGCATTCTAGGCTGTTTATCAGAGTAGGTAGATGCTTCATACCAAATTTGGTGTAATTTGAAATTCACATGAGGTTCGGTTTAGCCATATCATCAAAACAGGGCCCCGCGGGACCCGGATCCAAGCGAAAAACAAGCGAAATTCCTTATTTTGGATAAATTGCAAAATGTCAAATTCCAAGTTTACAGTCCTAAGGTGTTTAGCAGCATGTCATCATGCCTCATACTGCACTTCATCATCATTTGATTCAATTTGAATTTCAAAATCTCAATTTTACCAAGTTTTCCTTCGAAAAAACGTGATTTTAAAGGTGTAACTTTATAATTAGGGGTATTTTGGTCATTTTGACCACCATTTCGAATTTCAAACTATTTTCCACCGAATTTCCTGCATTTACATCATTTCAAATATCAAGGAAGTATGAGAATAGGGTTTATATCCAATTAAATCCAATAATTTCATAATATTATTGGAAAATCTTGAAAAAACCCACATATTTGAGCTAACCTTATTTCAAGTTTGGCAGGGACATTCAAAAGAAGGAGCTAGAGTCTGAAATTGCTTTTATTTCATTTATTTAGTGATGTAATAATGTAAATTTTGGAATAAGAGATTTACTTTTCTGCTTAGACTAGGATGCATATCATATAGTTTGAATTTATGCAATATCCTGCTTATATGATTCATGCATTTTATTTCAAAAGCACTATGGATGTACACGAATGACACGTGCACCAACTCTTAGGGAGTTGATGAACTCGATGGAATCCATATTTACGGCCCTAGTCGGAATATGGACGAGACCCAGATCCATCATCTTTCTACTAGTCACATTGAGCCTACACTCTTAGGCTATCTTAAAATGCACATCATATTTCCAATTTTGCAAAGTATTGTGCATTAAATCAATTAAACTCTGAACATATTCATGGCCACAGTCAGAATATGTGAAGGATTTATTTGACTTAATACACATTTTCCAACAAATTTCTTAGAAAATCTTTCAAAGTGCATTCATACATTCATATCATTTGCATCATGAAATCATTGGTTTTCTCATGATTTTCTTAAGAAAATTTCATTCTCAAGAAATCGATTTCTCAAGAAACTCTGAGAATTTTCCAAAATCGGTTTTCCCAAGTCAAGTCTTTTCACATTTTTCCACGAAAAGGGGTTATCTTCTCAAGATTTTCAAAAGAAGTCTCTCACTTTTTCTCAAAGATCACAATCAATTTCCAAGTGTTTCAAGGCTAAGATTCTCAGGATTTCGGTTTCCCAAATTTCAATTTTTCTTCCCCAAAAGTTTTCTTATGAATCTTCAATCATTTTCCAAAGAAAACTTTCAAAACTTGAAGTGTTTTCTGACAAGCATTTTCCCTTCAAATGTTTCCCCTTTTCTCAATAATTCTTTCCATTTTCTCAGGATTTTCATCCATTCATGATTTTCCCACAACTTTATGAACTTTCTCGTGATTTCAAAACCCCTTTCTTCTGAGTTTCCTGAGAAATTGACTTTCCCTAAGAAATATCTTTCAACTCTAAATATTTTCCAAGCATACATCATGTTTTTCCAACTTACATTTTCCAAAATCTCATAGCACATGCCTGAATTCTCCGTGCATTTAGGATAGAACATAATTTCGATGATTTAACTAAGTCAAGCACAATTTTGGTCCTTGGTTCGATTACCCCTGTTAAAGGCGGCAGGAACGGTCGAACCTCGTACCGACAGGTCGAGCCCTATCTCATGGATTTTCCCGCAATTTTCAAAACGGAGGCGAGTATTTCAAAACATTTTCCAAAATCCGGTCAAGTTTGAATCGCAAAAGCATTTCCCTTTTTCTCTTCCGCAAGAAAGGGAAAGACGGGAAAAATTTTGCAACGATAACAGGTTTTGGCGACCGTGATGGGACCTGTCCTTGTCTGATCAAAATTGTGCTTGACTTAGTTTAATTATCAAAATTATGTTCACAAAATGTCAGCTCTTCTACTTTTTATATCATGCGAACCTAGGAGCCTAGATTCTGACCTAGCTGACATTGACTGCGTATAGACTAGGCATGGTTTGGTAGGACCAGATTGAGGAGATATTTTCATGTTCACATAGACTTAGGTCTAAATACAACTCTCCTCAATTTAGGTTCTGAATGCAAACAATGTATGCTTCTTCAAGATTTTCAAAAGTCTATCTCTCTAGGACTTAGAGCCCTCTATTTCTTGCATGTGATCATTTTTTCAAAACCTCCATCACCTATCATTAGCCGGTCTTCATGTTGCTGGGCTCTCTTCCAGAACCCTAGTTCGGGACAGAGCCTCACAACTGAGCCAACTATTTGGGTTAACACCCCCTACCACGTACCGCGGGCCACAATCCGAAGTATATCGGTAGGCGCTCAAGGATGTTGGAAAACCTTACCTTAGAACCGGAGTTGAAATTATATGCCACGTACCTCGGATTTCGATTCGGATATATCGGCATAACTGGATTGGACAAAGATGATCTGAACCTAGAGTTAGGATTAGGGTCCTACAGCTGTTTTCAAAATGATGCATCTAGAGTCAGCCTTTTAGGGAGTGCTGAATGTGCATAAATGTTTGTATAGGATGTGATTGTATGTGTATTATTTCCTCAATTCTTTATATTAACCAATGTTTTCCAACTTATTAGGCCTTTTTCAAAATATCCTTATTTTTCACGAGGTCTTTTTCTCAATCCCTGGATAATTTACTCAAATATCCCATTTCTTTCAAAACTCCAGTAGATTTTCCATTCTCCCTTTCTACTGTATCTCGGATTCCCAGCTTTATTCTGATCCTGCCTGCAAACTTTCAAATTTTCAAATTTTGCTCATATCTCCAAGAACCTTGTTTTTCGATATATCTCCCAAATTTTATCCAAAAGTTTTGTTTATCCTTCCAAGATTGCTAGCCTGATCCCATCATTTGTTTTTCTCTCAAGATTGTTGCTTTCAAAATTCTTTTTTTTTTTCATCATGCTAAACATCCCATGTGGTTTTGCAGAAGGCATTGGCATAGTTGTGTGATCCTGACAAGATCAAAGACCGCGCTACTTCAGCACATTAGTTACAGACAGTGAGTGAGAAATGGATTCCATAAAGTCTGTCAAAGAGGGAGCTCAGACCATCAAGGAGGAGATTGATCCCGCGATATATCGGTTATTCCAAAGAATGATGATTGAGATATTGTCCGAGCAAGCTGAAGCCAATTTCGGAAAAGTTCCGGTTAAAGAAGAGGCATCCGTGACCATCCCTATGAGCATCATTGGAGACCACAACAGTGCAACCAGTGCTAAACCCAGCAACAACAAAAACAAAGGCAGTCAAAGCAACAAGTTAGAAGAGTCTAAAGATCTGAAAGGAAAGTATTCTAGAATCCAGAATAGACCTTTTCAATCCAGCCCTCAGCAAAAGAAAAAAAATCAAGGAAAACCAAAGCGCGGAAACTGGAGCAGCGATCGAGATTTCACTCCTATAGAGGATCCACTCGACAAAGTCCTTGAATACATGTTGGTTAAGGGATTAGTCAGGCTCCCAAGCCACAGATCCTCCCAACATCATGGGAAGATTCTTGAACCAGTTTTGCAAATTCCATCGGGCAGTAGGGCATGACACTGATCGATGTTTTGTCTTCAAAAACATTGTGCAAGACTATATTGATAAGAACCTCTTTGTTGAAAGCAGAGAAGAAGAACATCCAGTAGCCCTAACCAAGCAAGTTCAGTCCAATTCCCAGAGAGAAGTCAAAGAAGTCAGCATTCAACAGAAATCTAGCAATCCGAAGAAGATAAAGCATGATGGTTGGAGTTATGATCGCGAGTTTACTCCTTTAGGTCAGCCAATCGAAGAAATTCTTGGATATCTGCTCGCGAAGAATATGATCAAACTTCCAAGGATTGTGGATCCTCTCGTCACCATGGGGAAATGGAAAGATTGTTTCTGCAAGTTCCATCGGGCAATGGGGCACGATACTGAACGCTGCTTCATTCTCAAAAATATTGTACAAGACTACATCGATAGAGAGCTTTTGGTGCTGGAAGAAAGAGAGGGACGAGTTGCAGTCCTGACCAAGCCTTTCCCAGATCACTCGGAAGAATGACAATGCCAATGCCTTCTCATTTTGTCATATTTATTTTTGTCAGGACGATATAAGTCCTAGTTGTTTTCCTTTTTCAAGCTGTCATCCCTTTTAAGGCATCAATAAAATCATCAACTTTTCTCATTTAATTATGACATTCTTCTTTTGGTTGTTCTATTTTTTTTAATATTATTCTCTCTTCCCCATTACACTGGGGCATCTTTTTGAAAATTTGTTTTCAAACATTCTGTATGCAGGCAGGATCAAATAAAATCTCTCACCATTCATTTGCACTTCATTTGCATTTCAGGTGCATGTGCATTGCATTTGCATTAACTATGCACCCAATTCCAATTCCCATTTAGGGTAAGGGATAAATTCTGAGACTCTGAAGGATTTCTCATCCTAATCATCAATCTCTGACTCCAGTTTACAATCTCTGTTGATTTCTCCTCAAAATTCTGCAGATAGAATCCTCTTTTCAAAAATCCAGTTCCTGCACTAATAATTTGCAAAATTTTGATCCCCTAACCGGGTTCTCCTTTGAAGATCTGAATTCTGATCCAACTTTCAAGTTGGTCCATATATTTTCTTTGAAAAACCGAGTTCCGACTCGGATTTTCCTTCAAATTATATTTTCTTTGAAAAAACGAGTTCCGACTCGGATTTTCCTTCAAATTATATTTTTTTTGAAAAACCGAGTTCCGACTCGGATTTTCCTTCAAATTATATTTTCTTTGAAAAACCGAGTTCCGACTCGGATTTTCCTTCAAATTATATTTTCTTTGAAAAACCGAGTTCCGACTCGGATTTTTCTTCAAATTATATTTTCTTTGAAAAATCGAGTTCCGACTCGGATTTTCCTTCAAATTATATTTTCTTTGAAAAACCAAGTTCCGACTCGGATTTTCCTTCAAATTATATTTTCTTTGAAAAATCGAGTTCCGACTCGGATTTTCCTTCAAATTATATTTTCTTTGAAAAACCGAGTTCCGACTCAGGTTTTCCTGTAAATCATCTTTCTTTTGTTGATCCAGGTTCTAACTCGAGATCTCTTTATTCATTCGAGCTCAGATTCGAGCTCTTTATTTTCTTTTGTTGATCCGGGTTCCGACTCGAGATCTCTTTAATTATTCGAGCTCAGACTCGAGCTCTTCATTTTCTTTTGTTGATCCGGGTTCCGACTCGTGATCTCTTTACCTTATTCGAGCTCTAACTTGAGCTCTTCATTTTTCTCTGTTGATCCGAGTTCTGACTCGTGATCTCTCTACATTTTATTCGAGCTCTAACTCGAGCTCTTTATTTTCTTTTGTTGATCCGGGTTCCGACTCGAGATCTCTTTATTTTTTTGAGCTCAGATACGAGCTCTTCCTTTTCTTTTGTTGATCTGGATTCCGACTCGAGATCTCTCTATTCATTCAAGCTCAGATTCGAGCTCTTTATTTTCTTTTGTTGATCCGGGTTCCGACTCGAGATCGCTTTATTCATTCGAGCTCTGATTCGAGCTCTTCATTTTCTTTTTGTTGATCCAGGTTCTGACTCGTGATCTTTGTATTTTATTCGAGCTCTGACTCGAACTCATCATTCTCCTTTGTTGATCCAAGTCACTTCGATCCTCAGGGTCTGTCAATTACTCAAATTTGATATTTTGCCCTCCAAATTCCAATTTAAATCTTCAAATCAGGCAATTCTTCAACTTTGACCTCCGGGTCACCCAATTTCCAATTCTCAATCTCAATTTCCAATTTTCGACCTTCGGGTCAATCAATTTCCAATTTTCGACCTTCGGGTCAATCAATTTCCAATTTTCGACCTTCGGGTCAATCAATTTCCAATCTTTGACCTTCGGGTCACTCAATTTCCAAATTTCGACCTTCGGGTCACTCAATTCCAAATTTCGACCTTCGGGTCACTCAATTCCCAATTTCGACCTTCGGGTCACTCAATTCCAAATTTCGACCTTCGGGTCACTCAATTCCAAATTTCGACCTTTAGGTCACTCAATTCCCAATTTCGACCTTTGGGTCACTCAATTCCAAATTTCGACCTTCGGGTCACTCAATTCCCAATTTCGACCTTTAGGTCACTCAATTCTCAATTTCGACCTTTGAGTCACACAATTTCGACCTTTCGGTCAACTAATTCTCAATTTCGACCATTAGGTCATCCAATTTCGACCTTTCGGTCAACCAATTCTCAATTTTGACCATTAGGTCATCCAATTTTGATCTCTCGATCAACCAATTCTCAATTTCGACCTTCGGGTCATTCAATTTCCAGCAACCAATTTTCCAGCAACCAATTTTCCAATTTCCAATTTCGACCTTTGGGTCAATCAATCTCAATATCCAATTTCAATCATTTTCTCTTGCGAGAGACCCTTTTTAGGGAGAGTTCGAGGGAGCTCGTTCTTTTCGCATGCTATCCAATTCGTTCACTTAGCCCCTTTTTAGGGAGAGTTTAAAGGGACTCGCGTCTTTGTGAACCGTTTGCAAAACAATTTCCAATTTCACACGAGGAACCCTTTCATAGGGAGAGGCTCGACGGAGACTCGCTTTTCTTGTGACCCCCCAATTTCATACTAGGCCATTTTTCGTCATGAAGGACCCTCTTTGCAGGGAGATTGTGATGGACTCGTTCCTTTCATGACCCAATTTTCATATCTCACTATCATCGCCCCCCTTTCCGTAAGAGAAGCCTAATATAAGGGAGCTTTGACGAAAGCTCAATTTCTCTTCGAAAGTCCGTTTTGCAAACACCTCCTCTTCAGGGAAGAGAGGAGTATTTCTCATTTCCCATTCAGGTAAGGGCTAAGCCTGAGTCTCTCTTTTTGGGGAAAAAGTGGAGAATTTTCGTCACGGATGTGTTGAGCCGGACTTCAAATACTCACTTTCACCAAGGATTTCAAGAAAATTTTATCAATTTGTCAGTCAATTAATTGTTGATTTCAGAATCTTTATTTCACAAATCTTTATTTCAGTTTACCTTCAGCATTACTTCCAAAAGAGTGAAGCTTCTGCGAAAAGAGATTCAAAATTCAAATTCTCTTTATTGGCCAACCAAAAGGATGAAGGATAAGTCCTCGATATGGCCAGAAAAGAAGATTCAATGTTATTGAAAAGTCGTAGATGATTGATATTGATCGCAGTTATGGCATACCTTTAAAGATTATTCTTGTAAAGACGAGGCAGTGGAAATATCCTGAGTGCTAGAAAAGAGAGCATTTACCCAAGCCCTGTCTCCTCAGAATCACCTAAGCTGCAATTAAATATCCGCAAAAGGGATCTCTCACCTGTCGTCAAGATGAAGGCGAATTAGGCGAGTAGACCCCGGGGCCAAAGAAGATTCGAAACATCTCTAAGATGACGGAGTTTGTGACGGATCCTTCCAGGGAAAGTCCAAAGCACTGTCGAGATGAAGGCAGATGCGATGAACCTACCGACAATCCCTAAAAGATATTTAACTTAAGCTATCCTTCAAAAATCCCCAGCCAATGAGCCAATATCATCAACATGACCCCTGAGGCAAAGAAGGATCGAAACATCTCCAAGTTGAAGGAGTTTGTGACGTACCCTTCCAAAAGAGAGAAAGAGAGGAAAAGAAAGAGAGAAAAAGTCAAAACCTCTCCAAAATGAAGGAGAATATAGCCAAAACACCAGAGAGCAAAAAGAGTGCAGAAAGATTATCATGAGAGAAGCTCCCAGGATATCAAACTGCCAAAGTTATCAAGACTCTTCTTTAAATCTGTGAAATTCTATTATCAATATTCTTTGATCAACTGCTTTCACAATATCAAATTCTCTTTCCTGCTCATATCAAGGAAATTGATAGCTTTCTTGAAGAAGGTCAATCACAAGTAATTTGGATTTCCAATCTCGATTCTACAAAGTGAACCTTGTTTGGAGGTAATACTTTGGGTAGAAAAGAAAGAATATCTTTGCAACAATGTGCAACATTTTCAAATTTTTTTGAATCAATAGCAGAATTTCCAACATTTTGACAATATTTTCTAGCTATCCTGACGTGAAGTGAGAGCTTGATGTTCGTTTTCGACACATCCTGACACCAATTTTAAATCCCTCTTAAGGACTTGATTCCTTCCCTTCTTTGAGAGCATGAACTCTCAAAATTGCACACTTCCCTGTGTCCCCACTGTCCCACCATAGACAGTCCCATTTCGGTTCGAGGTCGAACCACCAATCATTTTCTCGCAAAAGGCAATTTCAAAAGCTATTTAGTCTCAGCAATGAGATGCCCAAAATCAACCCCTTTTCAAGCTTTAGGGACCCCATTTTCCTTCCTTTTGCAGAACCCCTGTCGGATTTATTGTGCAAGATCTGAAGGTTCCATCATGGTCTCTTCCTTCGAGGATTTCATCCATTTTCTGCCCGATCAGGATAAGGGTATAAACCTGAGCCTCCTTTGAAGAGGTATTCCATTTTCCGCCCGATCAGGATAAGGGCACAAACCTGAGCCTCAATCAAAGAGGTATTTCATTTTCCGCCCGATCAGGATAAGGGTACAAACTTGAGCCACACTCAAAGAGGTATTCCATTTTTTGCCCGATCAGGTTAAGGGTACAAACATGAGTCTCATTTCGATGAGATATTCCATTCCCCAATCAGGTCAAGGGTTCAAACCTGAGCTTCGTTCCATAGGAGGTATTTCTGTCCCATCCAGGTTAAGGGCATAAAAACCTGAACTTCGCTCTCATAGAGCAAATCTTTCCTCTTCATTCTTCGCTCCATATCTACCATCTTCCTCGGGCTAATTTCCCCTCATACCCAGTCAGATCCTTCTAACTGGGGCATTTTTTTTTATATAGCCCAAATTTGGTGTGTTTTTCTTTGCCACTAAGCTCGGCCACAAGCCGGCTTAGTAGCAAAGAGGGGCATCTGTAAACACCCCAAATTTTCACTCACCTCCCCGACATTTTCACCAAGCATCATCATCCCAGCCTTTGAAATCGCCAGAGGGCAAAATGGTCATTTTCTGAGCCCGGACCTTGCAAAAGTACAAATTTCATCTGGAACTCTCAAAATTTCTCTATTTTTAGCTAAGATGTTCAAAATTTTATTCCTTACAGGAGACAGGCATCTCCAAGTCTTGGTTTAGGATTACATTTCATAAGACATGGAATTGCATATCATTGTATGAGCATTTCATATCACTGCACTACACAGCATGTCATTTCGAGGTCCAGAACTCTTGATTTCAAAATTTTCAATCAAGATTAGAATTTCAACTCCTTTCAAAATTGATTTCAAAACCCTGGGTCTTCAAAATTATCAATTTTTCCTATTTTACCCCCAGGACTCTGAATTTCAAAATATTTCCTCAGGAAAACGATCTGGATAATTTTCAATATGGATTTCAGCCACCTTATCTCAGATCTTTCCCATTTTGTCAACAAATTTCAACTATCATTTTTTACAAAATTGCCCTACAGGGGCCACTATTTTCCAAAAATTCCTATTTTACCAATTAGTCCAGATTTTATGAAAATTCCAAAAAGAGGTTTTATTGTCTTGTCTTTATTTCAATAAAGAAGCAATGTGGGACCCACATTGAGGTGGTGTCACACAGGATTTTCTTTTGAAAAATTTGAATTTTGAAAAACCCAAAAATATAGGAGCCTTGTCCCCTGGATTGGCGCCACTTGTCTTTTCTCTCTCCTCCCATTTATATGCCAAGTGTCAATGTGGGGCTACCTTAAGAAGTTGCCACATGTCATCCCATTTATCTGCCAGGTGTCAGTATCCACCATATCCACCCTGCGCCATGTGTCATTCCAAAGATCACTCTGAGATGCCAAGTGTCATAGGTTGTCCTGTCTAGAAAAAGTGGAGCTTGTCTCCTCTGAGGTGGCGCCACTTGAGGTTTGTCTCCTGCAGAGTACACATGGCATCCTCTATTCTTTTCAGAAAAAGCAGGTGACATGTGTCATTTCCTGGTCTCTTCGAAAAAACTGGAATTCAAATATTCAAATCTCTCCAGAGGTGGCGCAAATCCTGAACTTCACCTTTTCCATTTTGTCTGAGATGGCTTGGACCTCCTTCTCTTCCCTCTGCCACGTGTCAAACTCTGCTTCTTTCAGAAAAAAGCAAGATGACACATGTCTTTCCTCTACTTTTCTCAGAAAAGTAGATGACACATGTCATGTCTAGCTTCCTTCAGAAAAAGTAGAGGACACGTGTCACTCTTGGCTTTCTTCAGAAAAAGCAACCATTCAAAAATTTTCAGACAAGAGCTAGGTGGCGAAAATCCTGGAGTTATACCTTTTTCTACTTTGTCTATGAGGATGCCACATGTTCCTTGCTTTTCCCTCCTGCCACATGGCATTGTAGAAGCCACTCTGAGGAAATGCCATATGTCCATCCTCCATTCCTCTAGAGCCAACCTCCATTTGAAATTCAAATCTCCTTCTGAGGTGGCGCCATTTGAGAAGGCCTCTCTAGACAGCTGACACTTGTCTGCCACATGTCCAAACCTCCCTGCATCAGAAAAAGTAGAAAAACCCCCCTCTGAGGTGGCTCATTTTGCTTTTTCCATTCCTGTTCTCCTGCCACATGGCAGTGTGGAGCAACCTGGAGGTGGCTCTACATGTCAGCCTCTCATTTCCTGCAGAAAAGTAGAATTTGAATTCCTCTGAGGTGGCACAACCTACTTCTTCCACTCCTGTCCTTCTGACATGTGTCAAGAGCTTCCAGAGGTGGCGCCACATGGCATGCTCCTACTGTTTCCAGCTTTACACCTCAAACCTCATTTTGAGGTGGCGCCAATCCAGAGCCCCACTTGGCTTCATTTCTTTTATTTATTTTATATTTTTAATAAAAATAGCCCCTGAGGTGGCGCCATTTGAGAAGCTTCAGAAAAGCCAAAATTTGAATTTCAAACTCCCAGATAGCACCCTCTGAGGTGGCGCAATCTGGGAGCCTCCTGTAGAGAAAATCAAGCAAACCCAATTTTGAAAATTTTCAAATCTTGCTGAGGTGTCTCACCCACAAAATTTCCCATTTTATTTTCTCAAAAAATCAAAATAGCACCCCTGAGATGGCGCCACATGGAGGGCTCAGATTGAGCCTGTTTGAAATTCAAAATTTTCAGAAAATTCTATAAAAACAAGGCTCCACGCCTAGCCTACGGAGCTTCTTTTGGACTTTGAAATTCGACCTAGACTTTCCTCATAACCCGATTTTTGAACCTTGGAATTCACGCCCCCTTTGGGCTCAGTGGAGAAGGTGCAGTGGGTCGATCTTGGTGAATCATCCGAAGCCCGGAGCGAAGGACGAACAAAGCCCTTGGTAGCCGTCCCTTTCAGGAGTTTCAAAGCTGCATAACGAAGCAAGGTGCACCTCTTTTCTTCTTGATTTCATATCATCATTTGATTTGGGTGTCGTTTGAAGAAAAAGCTCATCCGAAGGATGGATTGAGCTATTCTCATAAAACGACAAATATAAAAATACATAATTATGCTTCCTTGATGATTTTTAGCATTCATGCATTTAGCTAGATTTAATTTGCATTTTATTTCATTAATTTGGCATGTTTCATGAATTAATTAGGATTAATTTAGCATTTATTTCAATTCTGCTAAGTTTCAGTGGTTCTCTGTTTTTGTCAGTTAGTCCACACGTCATTTTATGCATGTAATTTTTGTTAAAAAATCCAAAACAATCATGGAAGGCGCCCTTAGGTGTCCCTAGAAATGTGCCAAAAATTCGGAGAGATTTGAATTCGTTTACTGTGGTAAACATTCAAAAAGGTGAGTCGGGTTTTATTACCCGGGATGCATTTTAAAATGTCTTCTCTTACTTTTAAAATCGATATCTCCCTCATGAAGGATTTGATTTTCGATCCGAAAGATGTTTTGAACTCAAGAGGATGTCTAGTTTTTAACCTGATTTTCTAAGATTTTTCTGATGTCTTTTATGTCTGACAAAAATCCGAGAGTGCGGAACACATGTCAGAGCCTGATTTGGGCCTCTAAGACTTTCGATCGACTTAGGTCGATGGGTTTTCTTTGGGTATTACTCCAAATCAAAATCTGTAAAAAGTGAATGTTATTTCCGAGATGTCCTATGTTTGCACCTGAAAGCCTGTGATTTTTAGGACAGTTATGATATCTGTTTCGGAATTGTTTTGTCATTCACCTATTTGGTCACATTTGTCTGTTCTGTTGATTTAGGAATGAAAAGTTATATTTTTATCCATGTTTCTGTTGATCCAATGCCGAAGTCATAATCATAAAATTTGTTTCTGTAGGTGTCGTGAGTAGTTCTGTTAAATATCAGAAATTTCCATAGATGGTTTCTATTTGTTTAGTATTTTATATTAGATTAGGTTGATTTTACCTTTGTCAGAACCAAATCCCTGCTACCGAACTCACCATGGCTCAAATCCCGAGGCTGTAAAAACCAAAAATGTTCCATTTTGGGTCCTTTAGCAGTCTACAAAATATCAGAAGTTTTTATGGTGTAAATTTTGCATTATCATATTAAGCATTGCATTTGGTTCGGGTCCGTAGGCGAAATCCACCATTTTAGGACTTTCTTTAAATTTTAGCATTTAAATCATATCATTTCGTGATTTTTAGCATTCTAGGCTATTTATCAGAGTAGGTAGATGCTTCATACCGAATTTGGTGTAATTTGAAATTCACATGAGGTTCGGTTTAGCCATATCATCAAAACAGGGCCCCGCGGGACCCGGATCCAAGCGAAAAACAAGCGAAATTCCTTATTTTGGATAAATTGCAAAATGTCAAATTCCAAGTTTACAGTCCTAAGGTGTTTAGCAGCATGTCATCATGCCTCATACTGCACTTCATCATCATTTGATTCAATTTGAATTTCAAAATCTCAATTTTACCAAGTTTTCCTTCGAAAAACCGTGATTTTAAAGGTGTAACTTTATAATTAGGGGTATTTTGGTCATTTTGACCACCATTTCGAATTTCAAACTATTTTCCACCGAATTTCCTGCATTTACATCATTTCAAATATCAAGGAAGTATGAGAATAGGGTTTATATCCAATTAAATCCAATAATTTCATAATATTATTGGAAAATCTTGGAAAAACCCACATATTTGAGCTAACCTTATTTCAAGTTTGGCAGGGACATTCAAAAGAAGGAGCTAGAGTCTGAAATTGCTTTTATTTCATTTATTTAGTGATGTAATAATGTAAATTTTGGAATAAGAGATTTACTTTTCTGCTTAGACTAGGATGCATATCATATAGTTTGAATTTATGCAATATCCTGCTTATATGATTCATGTATTTTATTTCAAAAGCACTATGGATGTACACGAATGGCACGTGCACCAACTCTTAGGGAGTTGATGAACTCGATGGAATCCATATTTACGGCCCTAGTCGGAATATGGACGAGACCCAGATCCATCATCTTTCTACTAGTCACATTGAGCCTACACTCTTAGGCTATCTTAAAATGCACATCATATTTCCAATTTTGTAAAGTATTGTGCATTAAATCAATTAAACTCTGAACATATTCATGGCCACAGTCAGAATATGTGTAGGATTTATTTGACTTAATACACATTTTCCAACAAATTTCTTAGAAAATCTTTCAAAGTGCATTCATACATTCATATCATTTGCATCATGAAATCATTGGTTTTCTCATGATTTTCTTAAGAAAATTTCATTCTCAAGAAATCGATTTCTCAAGAAACTCTGAGAATTTTCCAAAATCGGTTTTCCCAAGTCAAGTCTTTCCACATTTTTCCACGAAAAGGGGTTATCTCCTCAAGATTTTCAAAAGAAGTCTCTCACTTTTTCTCAAAGATCACAATCAATTTCCAAGTGTTTCAAGGCTAAGATTCTCAGGATTTCGTTTTCCCAAATTTCAAATTTTCTTCCCCAAAAGTTTTCCTATGAATCTTCAATCATTTTCCAAAGAAAACTTTCAAAACTTGAAGTGTTTCCTGACAAGCATTTTCCCTTCAAATGTTTCCCCTCTTCTCAATAATTCTTTCCATTTTCTCAGGATTTTCATCCATTCAAGATTTTCCCACAACTTTATGAACTTTCTCGTGATTTCAAAACCCCTTTCTTCTGAGTTTCTTGAGAAATTGACTTTCCCTGAGAAATATCTTTCAACTCCAAATATTTTCCAAGCATACATCATGTTTTTCCAACTTACATTTTCCAAAATCTCATAGCACATGCCTGAATTCTCCGTGCATTTAGGATAGAACATAATTTCGATGATTTAACTAAGTCAAGCACAATTTTGGTCCTTGGTTTGATTACCCCTGTTAAAGGCGGCAGGAACGGTCGAACCTCGTACCGACAGGTCGAGCCCCATCTCATGAATTTTCCAGCAATTTTCAAAACGGAGGCGAGTATTTCAAAATATTTTCTAAAATCCGGTCAAATTTGAATCGCGAAAGCATTTTCCTTTTTCTCTTCCGCAAGGAAGGGGAAGACGGGAAAAATTTTGCGACGATAACAAGATCCAGTGCTCAGGGCCGGGTACTTTTTTAAGTACTCGGACCACACAAAATGAGGAAAATCACTGCGTGCAATGCCTGCCCATTGCCCATCGCCCACAACAATTTTCTCTGTTTTCACGACATCAATTTTCTGTGTTTTGTGTGGCCTGAGCATGTTGTTACCCGATTACCGGATCTTCTCTCCATTCCCCTACACAGTCGGGTGATGGAGGCAGCAGAAAAACGCAGATGAGGAGCAACAGACAGAGGCCGAGACCGGGCTCCTCTGCCTAAAGCTGACGCTCGTAAAATCTTGTCAAATTAAACAAACAAAACAATACAAAAAGCAGAATTTGAAATTTTAAAATAAATTTATTAAATGAAACTACAGCTTTTTTCCGAGAAATTCCTGATAAAAATGTACCTAATGTGATGTTTCTATTTTCATGATAAAACCATGTCATTTTCAACACATTAAAATATTTCACTTTTTTTAACTTCTGCGAAACAATCACATATTTTCCAAGATATTTTGGAAGTGTGGAGATATTTGTCACTATAGTTCCATAAGCCCATTAGTTTGTATGATTGCCTTCTATTGTGCCAACGTTAAGGTCACTGGAGCAACAGAGGGTGGAGATCTGATCTGGTACCCAGCCCAATGAACGGATGTCACACATCCATCCATTGGGACCAATCTTCCCTGTTAATAGACACTTGGCATCCAGTGATTGTACTCAGTACCTTGAGATGTACTTGGTGTTATTCCAACCTCGTGAAAATTGGATTTCTGGAAAAAGATTTCAAGCCTAGAGGCACGTTCTTAAGATCGCTATCTTTAGAACTTCAATCGCCCCACTCCGGAAATTCCGAAGATGCGAAAAAGGGTTTTGTTACGACTGAGTTCCCAGGATACAACTAGGCTTGAACCTCAAGAGAGTCACTGCTTCGCAAGAACAGATGACCTCTCCCACACATGAACTCTGCAAGCCAAACCGAGAAGAAAGAAAGGAGAAAACTGGAGAGTCAGAGATTTTGATGATCCTTAAAAGACGAAAAAGAAGAATTTATAGACTTTTAGAGTGGCCAAAACGTTTTGCGATAAATGAGATTAATGGCCATAAATCTGACGGTTTGAAAATAGGACAAAAAGGTACCTGAACGGTCACCCACCTTTGACTGTTAATCAAAGGCCTCCAAAACCGTCCAACAGTCACAAAGCGCCTTAATCTCAATATAAATGATATTAAACTTTTCAAACGGCCAGATATCTCAAAACCGAAAAATCAAAACGGATATTTGCGCCTCATATGCACCTCGCACCGCTGCGAGCGTGCGAAGTGCAAAGTGCGCCATCAAAACGCCACATTGCGCCTCAAGCGCCCTTGCGCACGCACGCGCGCGCGCGCGTCCGCGCGAACGGCGCGTCCGTTGCTGCACGATGCGCAGCAACGTCCGCAAGCCACCCATGGACACAAGGCTTACCAAAGTAAAGAATGGAGAACAAAGTTTGTATTTAAACCACTAGAAAAACTGATTTCTCTTAGATATGGGACTAAAGTTTTTAAAACACTTTTGGTGGAAAGAAATCATCAATTTTAAAACTTTCCTAACAATCCCCCACTAGTTTTAAAATATAATTGGCTTGCATAGAAACTTATGCATCAGTGAGAGTGTCTGCATGACTTGAACCCCCACTATTTGAAATAAAACCTAAATTAACCAAGGTGCTAAGTGGACTTACCTTGAACTTAGCTCCTTATATTGTTAACGGAGTTTTCAATCATACATAGGTTTCCAAAAGTTCAATTGTGTGGATTTCATGTTGGCACATTTAGAGCCTTGTGCTTTCCTGGATTCATGAGTGCTCTAGAGAATTGCCAATTCTCATAAGAAACGGCTCACATTTCTACACTCATATAGGTGAGTTTGTCTAGGTGTACTGTAACACACACCTTAGCCTTAAGGCCTACAAACTCATTAAGAGCTATTAGCTCAACCCTCATATTAGTTACAGCTCATGAGCACACATCAGTAATGGGCTTACATAAATATGCTCAGTATCTATCATTCACCAATTCGTTTCCCATTGAACCTATGCATGTGGGATCTCCAGCGCTCTAGGTTGGGTATCCTTAGGTGATGACTTAATTGGCTTAATTTCCATTCCCCTCGATGTTTTATTGATGACATCTCTCGAAAGGCCTTTCGTAAATGGGTCTGCCAAATTTTGACATGACTTCACATATTTCAATGAAATAATATTGTCATCAATCATTTGTCTTATAAAACTGTGTCTTAGACTAATATGTCTAGACTTCCCATTGTATTTCATATTACCTGCTTTACATATAGCTGATTGGCTATCACAAAACATTGAAATAGCAGGTATAGGCTTCTCACCTAGTGGAATATCCACTAGCATATTCTTAAGCCATTCAACTTCTCTACAAGCAGATGCCAAAGCAATAAACTCAGATTCCATTGTAGAATGAGTTATACAGGTCTGTTTCTTAGACCCCCATGCAACTGCTCCTCCTCCAAGGGTAAAAACCCAACCACTCGTAGACTTGGAATTTTCAAAATCAGTATTCCAACTTGCATCACTATACCCTTCAATAACAGCAGGAAACTCGGTATAGTGAATTCCATAATCTAAAGTATGCTTTAGATATCTAAGAATCCTGTTCACTGCATTCCAGTGTTGATGACCAGGATTATTAGTGTATCTACACACTTTACTCATTGCATAGGCAATGTCAGGCCTTGTGCAGTTCATTGCATACATAAGGCTACCTACAACACTGGCATATTTTAATTGTTGAACACTAGCACCGTCATTAGGAGTCAATTTCATATTTGGATCATATGGGGTGCATGCTGGTGAACTATTAAGATATCCGTACTTTGTAAGAATTTTCTCAATATAATGTGATTGACATAATACAATGCCATTTTTATTTCTTATAATTTTGATTCCTAAAATAACATCTGCTACACCCAAGTCTTTCATACAAAACAAGGAAGATAAAAATCTTTTTATTTGATTTATGCATTCACTATTGTTACCCAAAATAAGCATATCATCAACATATAAACAAATAATAATAATTGAGCTACTATCTACTTTACTGTAGACACATTTGTCCGCATCATGAATTTTAAAACCATTATGCACCAGAGAACTATCAATTTTTTCATGCCATTGCTTAGGGGCTTGCTTTAATCCATATAAGGATTTCTCAAGTTTGTAAACTTTGCGCTCTTGCCCTAGCACTACAAAACCTTCAGGTTGCTCCATATATATCTCTTCATCTAATTCTCCATTCAAAAAGGCCGTTTTCACGTCCATTTGATGGATTTGAAGCTTATATATGGCAGTCATGGCAATCAGAATTCTAATAGTAGATATTCTGGTTACAGGAGCAAAAGTATCAAAATAATCAATACCTTCTTTTGTTTAAAGCCTTTTGCAACCAAACGTGCTTTAAATTTATCGATTGTACCATCAGCTTTTAATTTCTTTTTGAAAATCCATTTGCAGCCAATAGTTTTGCAACCAACAGGTAAATCCACTAATTTCCAAACATTATTAGACATAATTGATTCTATTTCATCATTTATAGCTTCTCTCCAAAAGGCAGCATCTTGAGAAGACATAGCCTCTTGAAAAGACACAGGATCATTCTCAATTAGAAATGTATAAAAGTCAGAACCAAAATTAGTTGGTTTTCTAATGCGTTTACTGAGTCTAACTTCAGTTTCTGGTTCATCAACACATTCATTAGAATATTCAATCATGTCATTTACAGGAAGTTCATCTACTATAATTCGACTGCCATCAAGAAGAGAATCAAATGCATTTTTATGTTCTATGAAAGATGCATCTCTAGATTCTACAATAACATCATTAACAATGTCCAGAAATCTATATGCTTTACTATGTTCAGCATACCCAACAAATGCACATTTAAATGCTTTAGGTCCAACCTTCTTCTTTTTATTTTCTGGAATTTTAACATATGCTAAACAACCCCAAACACGAAAATAACTCAGATTAGGTTTCTTACCAAAACACAATTCATAAGGTGATTTATCAGATTTGGAATAAGGAACTCGATTAAGAATATAACAAGCAGAAAGTATAGCCTCTCCCCATAAGTTGGAATGCAAACCCGTATTAAGCAGCATAGCATTCATCATTTCTACAAGTGTTCTGTTTTTTCTTTCTGCTACTCCATTCTGTTCAGGAGTTCTAGGAGCTGACGTTTGATGGATAATGCCATTATCTTCACAGAATTTATCAAATTCTCCACCTAAGTATTCACCTCCTCTATCTGTTCTTAAATGTATAATCTTTGTTTTAAACCTATTTTGTACTTCAGCTAGATAAAGAAGAAATTTGGAAAATGCTTCAGATTTATGTTTCAACAAATAAACATAACAAAATTTTGAGTAATCATCTATAAAGGTAATAAAGTACCTATTGCCACCACGACTCAAAGCATTATCCATCGTACACACATCAAAATGCACTAATTCAAGCAATTTATAATTCTTTTCTACATTAGGAAACAAGAGTCTAGTTAGCTTGGTTTGAATGCATGTCTCACACTTATGTTTATGTTCTATTCTCACATGACACAGAAGAAGACCAAAGTTATTCATATTATGAATGCAACGAGAATTTATGTCCTAATCGTGAATGCCAAAGAAAATAGGAGTCAACCATATAAACAGAAGTAGTAGCTTCATTTATGCTCATCTTGAACATACCACCAGTGGCAAACCCTTTTCCTACAAAGATTTTTCCTTTGGTCACTGTTACAATCCCAGACTCAATAACAATCTTAAAACCATTTCGTGACAGGGGATCTGCAGAGATTAAATTTTTTTGAACTTCTGGAGCATAGTGGACATTCTCAAGTGTTAGGACTTTCCCGGAGGTGAACTTAATTTCCACACTCCCTTTTCCCAGCACTTTAGTTGAGGAAGAGTTTCCCATAAAGAGATTGCATCCCTCCCCCACTACTTCATACGACTTGAACAAATTCCTGTCGTTTGCCACATGAACAGTGCTTCCAGTATCCAGGTACCAGTCCTTATTTGCAGCAACCATAAAGGTTTCAGAGATTACAGCAACAAGCCTCTCCTCTGACTCATTTGGCTTAGGACCAGTCCTCTTCCGTTCTCTGCATTCTCTAGCAAAATGGCCAAACTTGCCACAAACATAACAACTAATTTTCTTTTTATCAGTTGGCTTTTTCCCTTTCACAAAATTCTTTTTGATTTTCTGGGTTTTCATGATTTTGCCACCCTTGTTACTAACAAAGTTCACTTTAGGATAACCTTCTTTAGGACTCGAATTCTTTTTGTCACGAAGACGAGTCTCTTCCTCAATTCGGATGTCCTTAAGAAGGCCATCTAAAGTGATTTTCTCATTTTTATGTTTTAGGTGATTCCTATATTCTTTCCAGGAATCCGACAGTTTCCCAATGATGACAGCAACTTGGAAGTCATCATCAAGATACATACCTTCTCCTTTGATCTTATAGGCCAGTATTTGCATCTCATGAATTTGAGCAAGTATAGGCTTATCATCAACAATAGAAAAATTAACATACTGATCTACGATAAACCTTTTGTTACCAGCATCTTCTGCATTGTACTTGATCTCGAGAGCATTCCACAATTCTCCAGCCGACTCCAATGGTGAATACAGGTCAAAGAGTGAATCGGCTAAAGTGTTCAGGATATGCCCTTTGCATCTGTAGTTGTCAGTATGCCACTTCTCTCGCTCTTTCTTCTGTTCTTCTGTCTCAACTTCTCCAGCAACGACAGTGGGACAGGGCTTTTTGAGGACATAGTCGATATGCAGCTCGGACAGCAAGAAAGATACCTTTGATTGCCACCGCTTGAAGTTTGACCCATCAAATCGATCGAGTTTTTCAAGGTCACGACTAAGCAGATTGATGGAGTTGGATGTCGAACCAGAGGCCATAATTGAAGTTCTAAAATTGTTATTCCAACCTCGTGAAAATTGGATTTCTGGAAAAAGATTTCAAGCCTAGAGGCACGTTCTTAAGATCGCTATCTTTAGAACTTCAATCGCCCCACTCCGGAAATTTCGAAGATGCGAAAAAGGGTTTTGTTACGACTGAGTTCCCAGGATACAACTAGGCTTGAACCTCAAGAGAGTCACTGCTTCGCAAGAACAGATGACCTCTCCCACACATGAACTCTGCAAGCCAAACCGAGAAGAAAGAAAGGAGAAAACTGGAGAGTCAGAGATTTTGATGATCCTTAAAAGACGAAAAAGAAGAATTTATAGACTTTTAGAGTGGCCAAAACGTTTTGCGATAAATGAGATTAATGGCCATAAATCTGACGGTTTGAAAATAGGACAAAAAGGTACCTGAACGGTCACCCACCTTTGACTGTTAATCAAAGGCCTCCAAAATCGTCCAACAGTCACAAAGCGCCTTAATCTCAATATAAATGATATTAAACTTTTCAAACGGCCAGATATCTCAAAACCGAAAAATCAAAACAGATATTTGCGCCTCATATGCACCTTGCACCGCTGCGAGCATGCGAAGTGCGCCATCAAAATGCCACATTGCGCCTCAAGCGCCCTTGCGCACGCACGCGCGCGTGCGCGCGAACGGCGCGTCCGTTACTGCACGATGCGCAACAACGTTCGCAAGCCACCCATGGACACAAGGCTTACCAAAGTAAAGAATGGAGAACAAAGTTTGTATTTAAACCACTAGAAAAACTGATTTCTCTTAGATATGGGACTAAAGTTTTTAAAACACTTTTGGTGGAAAGAAATCATCAATTTTAAAACTTTCCTAACACTTGGTCCCATCAGGATCTCCGCTTCAGAGATTGGTCTCTTGAATGATCCAAGGTCCCTAAGCATTATTTTGTAAATATGAACCACTATATCATCTGGATATGAGGGCAGTCATGGCTGAATGGGATGACCGGACATTTCTTGAAAAGAAAGAGAATAAGCCGACAAAGATTTTATTGTGGCTGGGGTTTCAAACTAAATAACTAAACAATATAAAAAAAATGGTATTAGAATATTAAAAATAAATTGAAAGAAGAAACAAATGGTTTTTTTTTTCTGAGAAATTGCTCACAAATTGCAAATGTCATTTTCTTTGTGATGTTTGTGTTCTAATGATAAAATTGTCATTATATTTTCAATATATTGAGATATTTTTCCAATTCTCCACTTTTTATGAAACAGTCACATTTTTTACTGGACGTGCCTGAATGGAAGTACGGGTATTTCTTACATATTTCTATAATTTTCAAGGAAAACAAGGAGAAGAATCTGATGGTCATTTTGTTAATGGTAGGGTTTCCAAAAGATGGTGCACCAATCCAACTCTCCGAGGCAATCCCAGCCCTGGACCCTGCTCACTTATGTTGGATCACCATGAAAGATCTCCAGCTACTCAAGAGCAGCTCTTTCACTACCTTCGGAAGTGTGCTGAAGCAATAAAAGGCACTGATCACATAGACTGCAACTCATTTTCCGAACTCGAATCACCGGCGTTCGCGATCATTGACAATGCTGTTCTAGTTGGTCACCTTGTCTCAGCCAACCACTTCAAGCATCAGCCATCCTCATTTTGGCAAGAAGACTTGAGTTGTCTTGACTGGCTCGATCAACAGTCAGCTGGGTCAGTCATCTATGTCTCATTGGGAAACACCACAATGTTCGGCCAACACCAAATTGATGAGCTGGCACTTGGGCTTGAGCTCACTGAGAGGCCCTTCCTCTGGGTGTCGAGGACCGGGTTCATGAACTGAGCTGATCAAGCAGTCTACCCTGAAGGGTTTATAGACCGTGTGGCTGGAAGTGGGCCTATTGTGGGGTGGGTTCCACAAAGAGAAGTGCTCTCACATCCTTTTGTATCTTGTTTTCTAACTCACTGTGGGTGAAACTCTACCATCGAAGGGCTAAGCAATGGGGTGCCCATGTTGTGTTGGCCTTATATTGCTGAACAGTTTCAAAACAGGACCTACATAGTTGAGGTGTGGAAGGTGGGACTGGGTTTGGTAAAGTGTGAAGATGGAATTGTTAGAAAGGAAGAGATCAAGAGTAAATTGGAAGCATTGTTGAATGAAAGGATAAGGGCGGGAAGAGTGTGATGGAGGGTGGAGATTCTTTTAGGGGATTTCATGATTTTGCCCATGCCATGACAGGTGAACTCTAAATTTGTGTTTTATTTCCCTTTTTTTTTTGTCCTTTCCGTCTAGTTGATTGTATGGTGATAATTATTGGCAGCGTGTGGCTGTTCATGGGGATATTTGATTAAAAGTATTTTTTTTATGAGAGGCACGCAGAAACTGCCCCCAGGTCTGAGGCTGGATCAGGTGCAATCACAATGCACAAAATGCATGTGCTAATGCACCTGACCACCATCCATTTTTCTGACATCTTGTGAACTGTGGGGCCCAAGAGCAAATGGGTGGTGGTCAGGTGCAGCGATACATGAACTTCCAATGTGATTGTACCTGATCTAAAATTGGAGCCAAAGACCTAATTGAGCTGGACTTGGCCTGTATTATATAAGGTCGCTATCGCTGTCACGGGCCTATTTCCTTCAATGGGCCAGCGTGACGCGACGGTCCTTCCCATCGTCGCAAGCCTACTTGGCAGCTCGCTTGCCGATCGCGGAAGCTTGTAATCAGAGTGCAAGAGAGCAAGAGAGATTAGAGGGAGAGAAATTGCAATCACAACAAGCAATCACAATGAGGGTGAACAAAAGAAAGCTCAACGCATTTACTTCATTCACAATTTTGCCCGCAGGCTATTACAGTTCAAGTATACGGGCTGCCCCTTTGGGGTATTGATTCACCTGAACCGGGCAGCTTACATCAGACTCAACAAAAGCAAAACAGACTCTAATCACAATTGTACACTGTAAGTCACAAGGGAACATGCTCCCCCCTTCAAATCATGCACCGTCCTTGGCGCCATCTGTTTCGTGGTAAGCCCTGACTTCAGCTGGGTAGCGGCTGTTCATTCGAAATGCAGGCTCCCACGTTTGTTCCGTTGTTTCCTCCCACTGCACCAAATATTTCTTCGCTTGTCTTAAGTAGTTGACCTTGTGGCGAAGGATCTGACTGAGGTGCTTCTCGGCCCGTTGTGCTGCCGGGGCCCTCTGCATGATGGGAGCGCGTTGTGGCACACTGCGTTCTGGGTCTCCATCATCTAGATGAAACTGCTTTAGGTTGCACACGTGGAACACCGGGTGCACCTTGAAGTTTGGGGGCAACTCCAGCTTGTATGCCAGCTTGCCCACCTTCTTTGTGATGGTGAAGGATCCCTCATACTTTCTGAGTAGTCTGCGGTGCCGCCCGCGAAAGATGCCTGTGCAATCAAGATATAACTTCACCAACACTTGGTCCCCAACTTGGAACACTGCGGGCCGACGGTATTTGTCCACCCACTTCTTTATTCTCTTTGCCGCTTTGTGTAAGAATGCCTTCGCCAACTCATTTTGCTCGTGCCAGTCGCGAACAAACTGATAGGCGAATGATGGCCTTCCCTTTTCTTGTGTGGCAAGAGTGTGCGGGGTCAGTGGCTGCTGCCTCGTGGCTATCTCAAATGGACTGTGGCCTGAAGACTCGCTCTTCTGCAGATTATAACAAAATTGTGCCACATCAAGGAGCTTCACCCAATTTTTCTGATTGGCACTAACAAAGTGCCTAAGGTACTGCTCCAGTATCCCGTTGATACGCTCTATCTGCCCATCTGTCTGCGGATGAAAGCTTGTTGAAAACAACAACTCAGAGCCAAGTAGCCGAAATACTTCACGCCAGAACTTGCCCGTGAAGCGAGCATCGCGATCACTCACAATGCTCTTTGGTATGCCCCAGTGCTTCACCACATGCTTTACGAACAACTCTGCAGGGCACTTCTTGGAAGCTGGGATGAAGGTGTCATACTTTGAGAAATGATCCACCACAACCAAAATAGAACTGAGGCCCTCTACCCTCGGCAGACTAACAATAATGTCCATAGAGATGCTATCCCAAGGACGTTCTGGAATTGGTAGAGGCTCAAGGAGACCGACAACTTTCTGGTTTGTCCCCTTATCTTGCTGGCAGATGAGGCATGTCCGCACATACCCCTTAACGTCGTCTCTCATCTACGGCCAATAGTAGCTGTGCTCAAGGAGTGCTAAGGTCCGCTCCTGACCAGGATGGCTGGCCCATAGTGTATCATGGCACTCCTTGAGTAGCTCTCGGCGAAGGCTTCCCCACCGTGGTACAAAGATGCGTCTCTCTTTTGTTACGAGGAGGCCATTTTGTAGCCAAAATCGCTGAGTCTTCCTTGCCTGCGCTAGAGAAACAAGGTGTTGTGTGGTCGGATCCAGCTGCGTACCCTCGCGGATGTGGCTCAGCAATGCACCCTCCAAATTCACTTCGGAAGACTCCGCGCGCGCAGCTGCCAGTTCAGCCCTACGGCTCAAGGCATCCGCCACAACATTGGTCTTTCCAACCTTGTACTCCAAGGCAAAGTCGAACTCAGCCAAAAACATCTGCCATCGAGCTTGTTTAGGCGTCAACTTCTTCTGTGTCTGAAAATAGCTCGTGGCCACATTGTTTGTCTTGACGACGAACTCGGCACCCAAAAGGTAGTGCTGCCAGGTCCTGAGGCAATACACAATGGCGGTCATCTCTGGTTCATGCACTATGTAACGCCTCTCTGCATCCTTCAGCTTGCGACTCTCATATGCGATTGGATGACCATCTTGCATAATAACTCCGCCAATGGCAAAGTTTGAGGCATCAGTGTGGACTTCAAAGGGTCTCGAATGATCAAGCAGTCGCAACACTGGCTCCCTCACTAAGGTTTTCTTCAAGCCATCAAAGGCATCTTGGCACGCTTCTGTCTAGAGCTATACCGGATTCTTCTTTAACAAATCTGTGAGGGGCGCAACAATGAGGGAATAACCTTCAATGAAACGCCGATAATAGTTTGCCAAACCAAAAAATGATCGCAATTCTGACACTTTGCTTGGCGGAACCCATTCCTGGATGGCCCTTATCTTCTGCCCATCCATACGCAGCACACCATGCCCAACAACGTGGCCAAGGAAGCTGATCTCCTCCTGCCCGAAGAGACACTTCTCTCGTTTGACACAGAGGTCATTCTCCTTCAGCACCTAAAACACTGTTCGTAAGTGCCTGACATGTTCCTCCATGTTGCTGTTGTAGATCACGATATCATCCAGGTAGACTACCACAAACTTGTCTAAGTAAGGGTAGAAGATCTGGTTTATTAAAATCGTGCACATGGCTGGAGCATTTGTCAACCCGAATGGCATTACTAGAAATTTGTAAGCACCATAGCGGGTGACGCAAGTTGTTTTCGGCTCATCACCTTCAACAATCCTCACCTGCCAGTAACCCGATCGTAGATCTAGCTTGAAAAAGATACGGGCACTGCCTAGCTGATCGAACAAGTCCGCTATCAATGGCAATGGGTACTTGTTCTTCACCGTGACCTTGTTCAAAGCACGATAATCCACACATAACCGTTTAGAGCCATCATGTTTCATCTGGGAAAGGACCAGGGCACCAAATGGGGCTTTTGATGGTCAAACAATGCCTGCGTCCAACATCTCGTCTAGCTGTCTGCGCAGCTCCTTCAGCTCAGCTGGCACCATACGGTATGGAACCATTGCAGGAGGCTTCGCTCACGGGGTCAACTCAATCTTGTGGTCGACCTCATGTCTTGGCGGAAGACGCTTTGGCAATTCTGGGGGCATCACCCCTCGAAACTCCTCCAATAGTGGGGCTAGGGTCGGCGGCACTGCTGCTTCTACCTTCTGTGATCATCACAAAATTTTTCCTCTCGTAATATTCTCTCTCTTCCTTCTCTTTTCCTTTCTAACCTCTATTTTCCTCCTTTTTGAAGGGAGTAAAATAAAAGAAAGAAAAGAAAGAGAAAAGAAAGAAAGAAGAGGAGAAGAGGAACTATTTTGCGCAGTCTCACTTGACCTTGATTTGAAAAGATTTAAAAGATTACTCGCCTCCATTTTTGAAATATTTGCGAGAAAACTGGGAGACAGAATTCGCTCGTCGGTACGAGGTTCGATCGTTCCTGGCGCCTTTACCAGGGGTAATCGAACCAAGGGTCGAATTAATGCCTTTTTCTTTACTAAGAATTTGTCTAAGAAATTATCCTAAGTCTAAATGCACAAAGAATCATGCTTGTGCAAATGCAAAGGTGTATGCTCTTTTGAAAAATATTTTGGAGAATTTCCCAAGTGTTTCTGAGATGAATCTGATAAAGTGAAGAAATGATTTTTAACTTAGAACTTAAGATTAAAGTTCTAAGTTTTTTTTTAGAATAATCAAGAGCTTGAGAATAGGAATCTGGATTTGGAAAATGATTTTGAAGTTTTTAGATAAAAGAAGAAGAAAGGAGTTTTCAAAGTCACAAAGGGACTTTGAATCAGAATAGAAAATGAAAATGGAATTGGATCAGAAGGAAAGGTAAAATCGGGAAATAAAATTTAGAAATGGAATTGATTTAAAAGTTGGAACTTTCAAGATGAAATCTGAATCCAAGATCTGGATTCTGAATAAAATTCAAAGTTGAATTTCGAATTTAGGATCTGAAATGGGAACTTGATTTGAAATCTGTGGAATGAAGTGGAATTGGTTTTAAGAATTGGAATTAAAGTGGAATTTGGATCTGGAATTTTGAATGGGATTGGATTCAAGGTTTTGGAATTCAAGATGGTATTTAGATCTGAAATCTGAGATCCAAGATAGGGTTGGATTCTGGACCCTAAGATGGAGTTGGATCTGAAGTCTGAGATCTAAAGTAGAATTGGATTCTGGATCCTAGAATGGATTTTTGGATCTAAATCTGAGATCCAAAGTGGAAAAAAGATTTTGGACCCTAATTGGAATTTGGATCTGTAATTGGAAATCCAAAGTGGAATGGAGTTTATACTTGGAAATCTGGATCCAAGTTGAGACTAGGATTTGACTTTGGATTTGGATTATGAAAAGTCCAAATAGGACCTTTAAAGATAATCTGGGTTTTGAAAACCCAGATTGAACTTGAGAAGGTTTGGATTTTGAGATTCAAAGTCAATCTCAACTTTGATTCAAAACTTTGAAGAAAAACTGGATTTTGAATCAAAAGATGAATTAGAAACTTCAAAGTTAAATTGAACTTTGAAGTTGAATTTTGAATTGAGTTGGAAATTTGAAGTTTGAATATAAAGTGATTTTGGAATTTCGAAGTCAAATTGGACTTTGAAATTGAAATTTTGAATCTTAAAATTAGATAGAATTGGATTTGAATAAAATCTGATGAAGAAGAAGAAACACTTGGAATTTTGAAAAAGAAGTTTTGAAAATATGATGCAATTCTATCCTATATGATGAATGAATTTAAATAAGTTTGAATTTGGATTTGAAAATCATATTTCATTCTTCAAGTGAATTTAAATAAGACTAATGATATAATACACTCCTGACTATGGTCATTGAATGTATTATATAATAGTCATATCTAAATTCAGATGAAAAATAAAATACCTTTTGGTGCTTTTATAGAATTTAAAATGAAATTAACCCTCAATATACCCTGACTATGGCCATTGATATATATTTTAGGTTAATTTTAAGTTAAATTCTGATAAAAGAAGAAAATATTTTTAGAAAAATATGATGAATTTTGAAAATGGATCCAGTGTGGATCCAGTGTTATTTTGTAAAAGATAAAAATGCTAAGTTTTGTCCACATCCTGACTATGGCCATTGATGTGGATCATCAACTTAGTATTAATTACCTCTTACGAAATGGTGTATGTGCCATTCGTGTTTCACCATTGTGAGCATTTTGAGAAATAAAGAAAAATGTATGAAAACAAACAATTCATGATATTCACAATGTTCATTCATTCTACCTAAAGCAGGAAATGTAAATTCTCATTCCAATCTAACTATTACAATGGATAAAATCAAATGCACAACCCCAAGTAATGATATCTTTTCCATATTTCCTACAAAACAACTAGGTTAGTAATGAAAAGAAAAGGAAAATCATATGTATGGAAATCAAATGATGAAAATATATGTATGGTAAAGAGGATGGAAAATGGCATATGTATGTAAATACATACGTACATATATATGTGGGTGTGTATACGTATAGGTAAATATATGTATATTAACAATTTGGAAAGTATATAGAGGTATACATGGATATATATGCATATACATATATATACCTATACATATATATACATATATACATATGGATATGGACATATGAATATAGAACATCACATGAAAAGTCACATGTGAAAAGGGGATTCAGAATTTTGCCTTTGTAGTGAATGGTATATCATACACACGCACAATGATTCAGCAAATGTGAAAAATCAGCAGATATACAAGCATTAGATATGAGGCCTGGGCCTGAGCATTGGTATGCTGTGATGGTAAAAATGCTGCAAATGGCAACCATGGATAATGCAGGAGGAAATGAAGCCTAAACTATATGAAACAAGCATGTTGGTGGTGTAACAGGACTGTGTATGGAGTCAAAACAAGTTGGTAGCTGAAGATTGTATGGTGACAGCATGGCTAGGGTGATATGTACAAGGACTAAGGAGCATATGTTATCATATAACCAGAGGAACAAAACTGCTGCAGTCATTGAACTTGTAGCATGAACAACATGGGTTGCAGGATAATTGACTGATGGTCTTTGAAACCAGTTCATGAGGGCCCAGGCAAGTTCATAGGCCCTGTCACCAGCGATTTTTACAGCAACATTGACAGGTAATTCTTGATGGTTTTGACAGTGATGGTGAATGTGAATGGACAGTAATGACTGCAATATAGGAGATGAAATGGAGCTGATATATAGATATAAGTGGTGCATCAATGGTAATATACAGGTGGTGATGAGGTAGTGAGCACGATGGTTGTGCTTGAGGTGTGGGAAATGGAGGTAAGTACAGGAATGATGCATAGTGAGTATTGGAGATGTTATGGAGGATCTGATGGGAAGGTTGTGCTGTGAAGAGATGCTGTGAAATGGAACATAATGCAATAAGTATGGTGCAGTGAGCGAGTGTACATACTGTGGTAAGACGATGATGAAACAAGGAACCAACCTTAACAAGTTGCCATGATTAACAATGGTATTAAAAAAAAATGGGGTAAATCAAGCATTATCCCCAGTCTAGATAATCTTAACAAACTCAGACTATTTACTTCATTTTTTATTTTTTTATTTTTTTTTTGAACAAAAGCTTCCTTTCCACTTCGACTATGATACAGTATGCTACCTAGACCACAAAAAAAAATACTCTGCTCTCTGCAATCAGTAAGAAGGCAGACACCCAAACCATAGGACAAAAAAAAAGCATGACAACACAGTGACCTAAAGCTAGTTATAACCCACAGTAACAAGGAAACCTCACATTGTAATCTTTTCCTTTCTCCAGGACCTACCACTAGTGATCAGTCTCATAGAAATCGGCCTAACCTGGTGGGAAGTGGTGGTTGTTGTAGGTAATTGTAGCGGTGAAGGCGGTGTAAATGATGCTACAGGTGAATATAATCACTGTGTAGCAGACAGGGACTGGGCGATGAAATGCTGCACTAAAAAAAGGCTATACTAAAAGGGCTATAACATGCGTAAAAGAAAAGGAAAATTATTGCATTTGTATAAGGATCCCAAAGTGTAAAAAGACCACAACATGTTTGTAGAAAGATTATTTTACATCAGCAAAATGCTACAGTATATGCAAAAGGGAAAAAGACTGTTACTGTATGTTTAAGGGAGTGCAGGACATACCTTGGTGATGATGGATGTCATGATAGGCAGTATTGTTCTGGAAAAGCATATGGAATAGATTGCCTGATAACCAAAGTCCACCATGGTCATCAACTGTCTTAACAACAACAAAGCAGAAAAAGAAGACTGCAGTTCGAGTAGTCATTCCTAAAAATAGAAATGACATTGCCCTTCCAAAAGTGTCAAGCAAAAGGCCGCCCAAGGGGTGGTTGTATAGAGCTCCAATTGCATATTGGACAACCAACTTGTGGTGTTGTGAGTGAATGTGACGGTATAAGAACTTGCTCTGGTGCATGAGCTGGTGAATAAAATATTGCCATTTATCCATGACAAACATAGCTATTAGGATCTGAAATAACTGGACAAGATAAGATGGTTGCACTGGGTCATCTGTGAAACCTGCTTTTGATGTCACCGAGAACAGCATCTGAGCAACGATTGTCTGGGCCAGCTGCTGAAGAAGGATGCCCTTGATCACTGAGGAAAGTGGCACCGAGTTCTTGTCTTCTTCCTCCTTCCTGATGTGCATCCGATACCGATCCAACGGAGGCAGCATTTGATACATTCCGGCATACAGCCAATAGACCACAATGGGAGCAAATGTCCCCATGGACTCATCGCTCACATACCCCTCCCAAAACACCATCCTGGGACTATTCCAAGAGGCCCAAAGAGAGGGTGGGTGTCTTCAAATGAAGGCGAATTCACAAAGCACCATAGTTCTCTTCTGAGAGAAACCAACGATGTGTGTGTACATAAGACGCTGGGGATCAGACAGACTCACAAAGTCCATCCTGCAGAAATTGGGTTTTGGGTATTCATCTGTGGCCAAGACCACATATATAGGTTAGTGGGTGCAGTGCTTGATTGAGGCTTCCTCCATCGAAACCCAATCTGACGCTGGAATGGAACTTTGATCGAGTTTTGGCCATGGATTTAGCACCAAATTTATTTATTTTTTTTGTAACAGGTTTGGTCTGAGGTTTATGTCTTCAATCCACGAATGGGAGTGTGATGATGCAAAGGAATTAAAAATGGAAAAATGAGAAGTTTAGATCACATGAGGGTGGTAAAAAAAAAAGCTACAGATGTAAAAGAAGAAAACACAAACCAAAGGAAATGGAAAAAACAAAAAACACAGAGAAAACTATATTAGACCCAATGAATGAATTGCAATCATGCATTGAATCAAGACACATATTGAGATAAAAGTAAGGCCTGAAAATGCTATGGCAGATTTTGACATTGCTGAAGTCAAAACAATGGCAGCCTTTAGTGAAAATGCGATGAACAAAATCTTAGGAACAGAAGGAAATGAACTAAAATAAAATACTGGAAAGATGATCAAGTATATTTGAACAATATATCCAGGATTTTAAACAGAAAATTAATGGAAAATAACACACATATGATTTGTTGTAGCCCCAAATGCAGTAAACATTTTAGGAGCGATGTCACTATAGCAACATGTACCATTGAGGCTGCGATAGGCAGATTAATGGTATAGGGTTGCCTCCGATGAACAGAATAAAATATGCAGAAGGTAGAAATTGTGAGAGAAAGAAAAAAAAGTGATAATACGAAGCTCCCATGGAAAATCAAGATAAAAGAAAAGGAAGGAAAACTTTATGAAAATTAAGAACAAATACGATAGGTAACCAGAAATGAAAGGGAGGTGAGTCATTTACCTGGTTCGCTTGGAATCCTGGAGGAGGGGGGAAACTTCTCCTCCTTTCTACCTTGGAAATTTACTTGTCTAATCTTCGATTGAGAGAAGGGAGGCGAGGCTCTGCGATCCGGTTGAAGGGGGGGTCGGCTTCCTACTGTGGTTCTGCTACCGGGATGATTGGCTTCCTTCAGCCAAATGAGTGAAAAACCAGAGAAAGAAGAAGAGAAAGAAGAAGAGGAAAAGGGGAGAAAGAGGAAAGAAGCAGAGGAAAATAAGTGTCGAGATGGAGGGGTGAAGACGATCGTCGATGGAGGAGAGGCACATGGAGAGGTAGAAGCTGGATGCCATAGGGTTTCCTCATCGTGCCTTTTTAAAGAAAGAAAAGAAAACTTTGGAAGAGGAAGCAGTTAGAGATGAGCGGAGGAGGAGGGTTTCGGGCGATGGATGGTTTGAGGAGGAGGAATGGAGGTTGTTGCGGCTGGAAGCCATCCGTGAAGTAGGCGATTAGGGTTTCTGAGGGAGAACCCTGAGAGAAATCGGGCGAGAGAGGAAAAAGGGAGGTTTTTGAAGGGTTCATTTTGTGAAAATTTTTGGTTTTTCCAAAAAGAGGCTCCCTTAACAAAAAATTTCATAAAAATGGTTTAAAAATGATTTTTTTTAGCAAAAATCGACTTAAAAAAGTTTAAACTCATTCATTTTTCTTGAAATTTTCCATTTTTTTGGTTTTTTGCTTTATTTTTCATTTTTTTTGTATTTTTAGAATAAAATCCTAAAGTTTTGTGAGAAAAGGTTAAAATTAATTTTTTTGTGTTTTTGCAAAAATATTTACAAAAAGGATTTTTTTTGAGAATTTAAAAACTATTTTGAAAAAATTTCTTCAGAAATGGGTTTTGATCCGGATTTTGAGGAAATATGGATTTAAAGTGCTGAATTCAGATCCGGAGTTGATTTTGAATATATCAATATGGACTTTGATTCAGAGAATCTGAAGAAATGACTTGATTTTCTCAGAAAACGGGGTTAGGGGCAAAAAGGTCATTTTTACAAAACTTTGAAAAATTTGGGGTGTTCACAGATGCCCCTCTTTGCTACTAAGCCGGTTGAGAGCCGAGCTTAGTGGCAAAGACAACACTCCAAATTTTGAAAATGCCTCAGTCAGTAGGTCTGAACTGGGTGTGGAAGAATTATTTTGAAAATATGGTTTTTCAGGCTTAGAACCTTGTCCTGAATGGTTTTGGGGAGACGAAATCCTCAAAATGATATGATTGAGTAAAAGAATAGGAAATCGTGATGGGACTTTAGATAGAAATTCTGAAATTGTGGGAAATGAAAATTTTGATCAGGTCTCATGGGTGAGACAAGATACTCTTTTTGGAATGATTCAGGTTTAGCCCTTAGCCTGGATGGGACAAAGATATATTAAGATGAATCAGATGAGGAAAGGAATACATGAGGACCTTGATGGGACATTTTAAGAAATGCCTCGTGAATTGAAGCTCAAGTGGAACCCTATCCTGGATGGATATACAGAGCATGGGTTCCTTGACGGGAAGAACCATGATCGGACTGGAAGAAAACATCTCGTAAAAAAAAAATGAGGAATCTCATTGGAATGTGACTCAGGTTTAACCCAAACCTGCAAGGAAGATACCTTGCGAAGCGAGGTTTCGGGTTAACTCTTAATCTGGATAGGAAATCTACCATTCAGGTTTCTCAAAAATGGAGAAAGCACGATGGGACCTTCGGAATTTGGACAAACAAATCCGAGAGGGGTTTTTGCGAAAGGAGGAAATATAGAGTCCCTAAAGCTTTGAAAATGGGAAGAAATTGGGCGTCTCATTGCTGAGACTGAAATAGCTTTTGAAATCAAAGAATCTTTCGCAAATGGTTGAGGTTTGACCCTTATTCTGAGTGGGAGAAATCTACCATATAGGTTTCTCAAAAATGAAGAAAGCACGATGGGACCTTCAGAATTTGGACGAACAAATCCGAGAGGGGTTTTTGCGAAAGGAGGAAATATAGAGTCCCTAACGCTTTGAAAAGGGGAAGAAATTGGGCGTCTCATTGCTGAGACTGAAATAGCTTTTGAAATCAAAGAATCTTTCGCAGAAAATTTCAGGTTTTGACCCTTATCCTGAGTGGGGGAAATCTACCATACAGGTTTCTCAAAAATGGAGAAAGCACGATGGGACCTTCGAAATTTGGACGAACAAATCCGAGAGGGGTTTTTGCGAAAGGAAGAAATATAGAGTCCCTAAAGCTTTGAAAAGGGGAAGAAATTGGGCGTCTCATTGCTGAGACTGAAATAGCTTTTGAAATCAAATAATCTTTCGCAGAAAATTTTAGGTTTTGACCCTTATCCTGAGTGGGTCGTCCATACAGAATTCTTCAATGAGAAAAGCCGTGATGGGACAGGAAGAGATACTTCCTTCAGAGGCAACTCTTTTGAGAAATATAAACAACGCTAGGTTGCATCAAAATGGATATTGAATGTTTATTTTATTTTTGGAATAGCTAGAAAATTTTGCCAATAAGATAAAATCATAGTAGATTCAAATGCTTGGAAATGTGCACGTATGTGCAAAAGATATTCCCTCTTTTACCTAGAGTATTTCCCCCAAATGAGGTTAACTCCTCAGTTCTAAGAGTCAAATTAAAAAATTTAACACTGATGATTTTCTTCAAGGAAGCTATCCATTTCCCTGATATGAGAATAAAAGAAATATTCTTAATTTCATAAAAGCAGGAAGTGAAGAGATATTGATAAAAGAATTTTTGCATGAGAAAAGATGACTTCTGGCAACTTTGGCAGTTTGATATCTGAATGTTTTCCCTACGATGATCTTTTTGCACTCTTTTTGAGTCATTGGGCTTTCTCGGTTTTTTTACATCATCCTTTATTTGAATGGGTCCTGACTTTTCTCTCTTTTTCAGGGAAGGATACGTCACAAGCTCCTTCATCTTGAAGATGCTCTGATCCTTCTTTTTCTCAGGGATTATATATGATGACATTGGCTCAAAAGCTCTTTCGATGATAGCAGAAATCAAATATCTTTTAGAGTTTGTCGGTAGGCTCATCCCACTCACCTTCATATAGACGGTGATCTGAACTTTCCCTGGAAGAATCCGTCACAAACTCCGTCATCTTGGAGATGTTTCAAATCTTCTTTGGCCCCGGGGGTTTACTCGCTTAATTCGCCTTCATCTTGACGACAATTGAGAGATCCCTTTTGCGGATATTTGATTGCAGCTTAGAAAATGAGAAGATATGGATTAAGTGGATTCTTTTGTAGCTCAGGATATTCCTACTGCCTGATTGCCAGAAAGTCATTTTAAAACATGCGCCATAGCCAAGATCAATATCAATTTGCTTCTGGCTTTTCAACATCATTGAAGATTTCTTTCATTGATCATATCGAGGACATTTCTTATATCCTTTTGGTTGATCAACAAGAAAAGATTCGAATTTTACCTCTTTTTCGCAAAAAGTTTCACCTTTTGGAAGGAAATACAGGAGGTAATCTGAGAGAATTCTTTTTGTGGAGTAAGAATATTTAGAATCAACAAATGCTTTTAGCAAATTGGCAAAGTTTTCATGAATTCTTTGTGAAATAATCAATCAATATAGATTTTGATGAGACTTGAGTTGCAATCTTTTGATTTTAGAAATACATGACCAGCAAAAGCTGAAACCTTTGAAATACCTGACCAGCGAAAGATGGAACGTTTGAAATACACGACCAGCAAAAAGCTGGAACGTTTGAAATACATGACCAGCGAAAGCTGGAACGTTTGAAATACCTGACCAGCAAAAGCTGGGACATTTGAAATACATGACCAGAAAAAGCTAGATCTTTTGTAAATATATGACCAACGAAAGTTGGATCTTTTGGAAATACATCAGATTTAAGTCAGATATTGAATTTTGTAGAAAGGAAAGAATTTGATCACAACACTGAATTTCAGAAGGTTACCGATGCGAGGACCGGATTTTCTAAATGAGTTCAACATATGATTGAAAAATTTGAGAAATAGCCAGTGCGAGGACTGGGTTGGGAAGATGAGCTAGATTTTCAAAATGAGTTTTTAGAAGATAATTCAGGATTTATCCCCTTATCCTGAACGGGGGAGAAAGGAAAGAAATACCTCGTTAGCAGGAGGCATCAGGTTTATCCCTTAACCTGAAGGGGAAAAAAAGAAATGGTGGATTTCCAATGCGAGGATTAAATTAAAAAGGAAATCCTGGTCGGAACTCAGAACTTCGACTGAAAAAAAAGAAAAACCCGAGCTGGAACTTGGATTTCAAAAGAGATGAAGGATTTCCAATGCGAGGATTGGATTCAAAAGGAAGTCCTGGTCGGAACTCAGAACTTCGACTGAAAATAATAGAAGAAAAAAAAACCCGAGCTGAAACTCAGATTTTCAAAGGAATGAAGGATTTCCAATGCTAGGATTGGATTCAAAAGGAAGTCCTGGTCGGAACTCAGAACTTCGACTGAAAATAATAGAAGAAAAACCTGAGCTGGAACTCAGATTTTCAAAGGAATAAAGGATTTCCAATGCTAGGATTGGATTCAAAAGGAAGTCCTGGTCGGAACTCAGAACTTCGACTGAAAATAATAGAAGAAAAACCCGAGCTGGAACTCGGATTTTCAAAGGAATGAAGGATTTCCAATGCTAGGATTGGATTCAAAGGGAAGTCCATGTCGGAACTCAAAACTTCGATTGAAAATAATAGAAGAAAAACCCGAGCTGGAACTCGGATTTTCAAAGGAATGAAGGATTTCCAATGCGATGATTGGATTCAAAAGGAAGTCCTGGTCGGAACTCAGAACTTCAACTGAAAATAATAGAAGAAAAAACCGAGCTGGAACTCGGATTTTCAAAGGAATAAAGGATTTCCAATGCGAAGATTGGATTCAAAAGAAAGTCCTGGTGGGAACTCAGAACTTCGACTGAAGATAATAAAAGAAAAACCCGAGCTGGAACTCGGATTTCTAAAGAAATGATGGATTTCCAATGCGAGGATTGGATTCAGAAGAAAGTCCTGGTCGGAACTCAGAACTTCGAATGAAAAATAATAGAAGAAAAACCCGAGCTGAAACTCGGATTTCTAAAAAAATGAAGGATTTCCAATGCGAGGATTGGATTCAAAAGGAAGTCTTGGTCGGAACTCAGAACTTCGACTGAAAATAATAGAAGAAAAACCCGAGCTGGAACTCGGATTTCTAAAGAAATGAAAGATTTCCAATGCGAGGATTGGATTCAAAAGGAAGTCCTGGTCGGAACTCAGAACTCCGGACGAAAAATAATAGAAGAAAACCCCGAGCTGGAACTCGGATGTCTAAAGAAATGAAGGATTTCCAATGCGAGGATTGAATTCAAAAGGAAGTCCTGGTCGGAACTCAGAACTTCGACTGAAAAATAATAGAAGAAAAACCCGAGCTGAAACTCGGATTTCTAAAGAAATGAAGGATTTCCAATGCGAGGATTGGATTCAAAAGGAAGTCCTGGTCGGAACTCAGAACTTCGACTGAAAATAATAGAAGAAAAACCTGAGCTGAAACTCGGATTTCCAATGCGAGGATTGGATTCAAAAGGAAGTCCTGGTCGGAACTCAGAACTTCGAACGAAAGAATAGAGGGAGAAGCCCGAGTGGAAACCCGAATTTCCGACAGAAAGTTTTTAATCAAAAGATTGAGTTTTGAAAATTTGCCAGTGCGAGGACCGGACCTGGGATTTGAGAATGACCATTTTAGAGGACTGAATTTATTTGCATGTGATCTGATTGCCCCCTTATCTCGATTGGGGAGAAAATAAAATTTAAAAAGAATTGATGAGAAGAGATAGAAATTGATGGAAGATTTGACAAAAGAGAAGAATCAAGAAAATTTTATGGAAAGAATCTTTGTAAAAGAATTCTCATAGGTAGCATTGTCGATCCTATGAGGGGTTTCAGGATTATCCCTTATCCTGAATGGGAAGAGAGAAAGAAAAGAAGAAAAAAAAGGAAAAAGAAATACCTCATGGGAAAGAGGCATCAGGTTTATCCCTTAACCTGAAAGGAAAATTTTTGAAATAAGAATTAATAAGAATTAAGAAGAAGAAACAAAAAAATGGATGAATAATAAAAATGAAAAACTGATAAAGATGGATAAACAAAAGGTTGATAAAAGTTGAGAAAAAAAAAGGGTTTGATCCTGCCTGCATGTGGGATCTTTAAAATTAGAGAAGAAGATGAGAAAATCATTTTTGGAAAGAAGGATTAACCATGAGAGCTAATCTTTGAAAGGGGATCATTCATGAGGGTTAATTTTTTTGAAGCAATGATTTGAAAATCGATTTGTAGAAAATATGATCAACACGAGGGTTGATATTTGAGTGTAATGATTTGAAATCAATTTTTTAGAAAATATGATCAACACAAGGGATTGATCTTTGAATGAAATCAATTTTTTTGGAAAATGAGATCAACACAAGGGATTGATCCTTGAATGAAATGAAATCAAATTTTTGGAAAATGAGATCAACACAAGGGATTGATCTTTGAATGAAATGAAATCAATTTTTTGGAAAATGAGACCAACACAAGGGATTGATCTTTGAACTAAGATTTTCATAGTTTTTGAAAGACCCTCATAGGTAATATCATTTCTCTCATGAATGATGTCAGGATTGTCCCGCATTTTAAAAAAAAAATTTAGTGCCTCAATATAGCAAAAAGAAGGAAGTATTGAATATCAAAGATATAAAGAAAATCAACATTTCATTGATAAGCAAAAGTTGATAACAGAACTGAATATTTACAAGTTTTTGAACTAAAAAGAAGTCATAAAGACTGGGCTGACTTGCCCCTACAAAGCGACTGACAGAAAAGGGACGAAAGCGAAAAACTCTTGGTATTTTCAACTCTCTGAGTAGTATGGAAATGGTTCAGGCGGAACTGCAATCTGCCCTTCTCCTTCCTCTGGTACCAGAAGCTCTTTATCGATGTAGTCCTGCATAATGTTTTTGAGGACGAAGCAACGCTCCGTGTCATGCCCCCTCGCTCGATGAAACTTGCAAAAGCGATTCTTCCATTTCCCTTTGGTGACAAAGGGATCATCCTGCTTTGGGAGTTTGATCATTTCTTTCTCGAGCAGGTATTGGAGAACTTCTTCGATCGGCTGACCTAGAGGGGTAAGCTGACGATCATAACCCCAACCTTCATGCTTTGCTTTCTTCGGCTTGTTTGGCTTCCGCTGAGCACTGACCCCTGTCTGGCAACTAGACTGAGTTTGCATGTTTAGGAGATCCGGATGCTTTTCTTCTTCGTTTTTGACAAAGAGATTCCTATCAAGGCAATCTTGAACTATATTCTTGAAGATAAAGCAATGCTCAGTGTCATGCCCTGTTACTTGATGGTATCTGCAGAACTGGTCTATATATTTTCCCATGACTGTGGAAGGGCTGGCGGCTTTTGGGAGCCTGAGTAATCCATTAGACATCATGTATTTGAGGATTTTGTCGAGCGGTTCATCCAAAGGAGTGAAATCTCGATCCCTGCTCCAATCCTTGCGCTTTGGCTCTTCTTGCTTCTTGTCTTTTTGTTGAGGACTGTTTTGAAGAGGTCCATCATGGTTTTCACAATATTTCCTAATTTGGCTTTTATATTCTCCCAAGTTGCTGCCCTGGTTGCCTTGGCTGCTGCCCCTGCTGACTTTGGAATTTCCTACACTGATATTGCTGAGCTTATTCATGAGGAAAGTGACAGGTGCCTTTCCTTCTGTGGGAGCTTTCCCGCAACTAGCTTCAGCTTGCTCAGATAATATCTCCACCATCATCTTTTTGAATAATTGATATATCGCAGGATCGATCTCACTTTTGTTGTCCTGAACTCCCTTTCTGACAGATTTTTGAGAATCCATTCCTTACTCTCTCTGCTTGTAATTTGGGACGTTAGAGCAGTGTAATCTTTAAGCTTTGCCTGACTCAACTGATAGCGCCGATACTCTCTGTAGAGCATAAATGGGCTTTTTAGAAAAAAGATCTAGGAAGAAATTTTAATAAAAGAGGAAATCATAATCTGAAAATGAAAACATCCCATTACGAGGGATCGGGTTGTCACCAAAAATTCGTGACAACTGCATTGTTTTTCTGAAAAAGGATAGACAAGTAAAATGTGAATAAAGATAAATTTTGAAAAGGACATATCCTGACAAAAAGATGTTTTATTGTAAATGAGGGTAAGAAATATAAAAAGAAGAAATTTTTTGAAGAATTGCAGGCAGGATAAAAAAGATTTAGAAGAAATTAAGAGAAGAAAAGGAAAATACCCCTGGGTTTTAAAACAAGGAGGAAATTTTGAATAATAATATACCCAGGGTTTTGGAAAATATAAGGAATATAAAATATCATACAATCATAGATATACAAACAAGGATGCACAAACAACACTCCCTAGAGGTTAACTCTAAATGCAATATTTTGAAATGGCTTGTAGGACCTTAATCCTAACTCTAGGGTTCAGATCATCTGATTCCAATCAAGATACGCCGATATACCTAAGCCGAAGCTCGAAGTACGTGGCGTAGAAATATTCCTCCGGTTCTAAGGTAATGGCTTCCCAACATCCTTGAGCACCTACCGATATACCTCGGACTATGGCCCTTAGGTACGTGGTAGGGGGGCGTGAACCCAAATAAGTGGTCCAGTTGTGAGGCTCTCTCCCGAACTATGGTTCAGTGAGACAGCCCAGCAACGTGAAGACCGGGACAATATAGGTAAGGAGGTTTTCAAAATATGTGCAACATGCAAGAAATCAGATGGCTCTAATGCAAGTCCTAAAGAGATAGATTAAAATGAAGAGAAGCATACACTTGCATACATTGTTTTGCATTCAATCCCTAAAATTGAGGAGAGTTGTATTTAAGACCTAAGTCTAATGTAAACATGGAATAATCTCCTCAATATGGTCCTACCAAACCATACTTAGATCCTATATACAATGATGTCAGTTTAGGATAGAGTCTAGGCTCCTAAGGTTTGCATGAAAAATGAAGCTGACATATGTAGAAATAAAGACTTAGATAATATCAAAGCAAAAGAAAAAGGCATAATTCGACCGGACGGAGACAAGTCCCATCACGGTCGCCAAAACTGTGATCATCCTAAAAAATTTCCTCTCGTAATATTCTCTCTCTTCCTTCTCTTTTCCTTTCTAACCTCTATTTTCCTCCTTTTTGAAGGGAGTAAAATAAAAGAAAGAAAAGAAAGAAAGAAGAGGAGAAGAGGAACTATTTTGCGCGGTCTCACTTGACCTTGATTTGAAAAGATTTAAAAGATTACTCGCCTCCGTTTTTGAAATATTTGCGGGAAAACTGGGAGACGGGATCCGCTCGTCGGTACGAGGTTCGATCATTCCTGGCGCCTTTACCAGGGGTAATCGAACCAATGGTCGAATTAATGCCTTTTGCTTTACTAAGAATTTGTCTAAGAAATTATCCTAAGTCTAAATGCACAAAGAATCATGCTTGTGCAAATGCAAAGGTGTATGCTCTTTTGAAAAATATTTTGGAGAATTTCCCAAGTGTTTCTGAGATGAATCTGATAAAGTGAAGAAATGATTTTTAACTTAGAACTTAAGATTAAAGTTCTAAGTTTTTTTTTAGAATAATCAAGAGCTTGGGAATAGGAATCTGGAATTGGAAAATGATTTTGAAGTTTTTAGATAAAAGAAGAAGAAAGGAGTTTTCAAAGTCACAAAGGGACTTTGAATCAGAATAAAAAATGAAAATGGAATTGGATCAGAAGGAAAGGTAAAATCAAGAAATAAAATTTAGAAATGGAATTGATTTAAAAGTTGGAACTTTCAAGATGAAATCTGAATCCAAGATCTGGATTCTGAATAAAATTCAAAGTTGAATTTCGAATTTAGGATCTGAAATGGGAACTTGATTTGAAATCTGTGGAATGAAGTGGAATTGGTTTTAAGAATTGGAATTAAAGTGGAATTTGGATCTGGAATTTTGAATGGGATTGGATTCAAGGTTTTGGAATTCAAGATGGTATTTAGATCTGAAATCTGAGATCCAAGATAGGGTTGGATTCTGGACCCTAAGATGGAGTTGGATCTGAAGTCTGAGATCCAAAGTAGAATTGGATTCTGGATCCTAGAATGGATTTTTGGATCTAAATCTGAGATCCAAAGTGGAATAAAGATTTTGGACCCTAATTGGAATTTGGATCTGTAATTGGAAATCCAAAGTGGAATGGAGTTTATACTTGGAAATCTGGATCCAAGTTGAGACTAGGATTTGACTTTGGATTTGGATTATGAAAAGTCCAAATAGGACCTTTAAAGATGATCTGGGTTTTGAAAACCCAGATTGAACTTGAGAAAGTTTGGATTTTGAGATTCAAAGTCAATCTCAACTTTGATTCAAAACTTTGAAGAAAAACTGGATTTTGAATCAAAAGATGAATTAGAAACTTCAAAGTTAAATTGAACTTTGAAGTTGAATTTTGAATTGAGTTGGAAATTTGAAGTTTGAATATAAAGTGATTTTGGAATTTCAAAGTCAAATTGGACTTTGAAATTGAAATTTTGAATCTTAAAATTAGATAGAATTGGATTTGAATAAAATCTGATGAAGAAGAAGAAACACTTGGAATTTTGAAAAAGAAGTTTTGAAAATATGATGCAATTCTATCCTATATGATGAATGAATTTGAATAAGTTTGAAATTGGATTTGAAAATCATATTTCATTCTTCAAGTGAATTTAAATAAGACTAATGATATAATACACTCCTGACTATGGTCATTGAATGTATTATATAATAGTCATATCTAAATTCAGATGAAAATAAAATACCTTTTGGTGCTTTTATAGAATTTAAAATGAAATTAACCCACAATATACCCTGACTATGGCCATTGGTATATATTTTAGGTTAATTTTAAGTTAAATTCTGATAAAAGAAGAAAATATTTTTAGAAAAATATGATGAATTTTGAAAATGGATCCAGTGTGGATCCAGTGTTATTTTGTAAAAGATAAAAATGCTAAGTTTTGTCCACATCCTGACTATGGCCATTGATGTGGATCATCAACTTAGTATTAATTAACTCTTACGAAATGGTGTATGTGCCATTCGTGTTTCACCATGAAATTCCACTAGAGGGGGGGGTGAATAGTGAAATTTGATAATGATCGATAAAATAAAATAATTAAGCAATAAGGCACAACACATAAAACACATAATTTATACTGGTTCGGTCAGTATCCAGACCTACATCCAGTTCCCAAGCAAACCACTTGAGCTTTCCACTATAACATCCGAGTCACCAGATAAATAGTACAACACCCTCTTCCCCAGAGGTCTTCTTCTCTCAACAGAGAAGGACAACACCCTCTTTCACAGAGGTCTTCTTCTCTCAACAGAGAAGGGCAACACCCTCTTTTACAGAGGTCTTCTTCTCTCAACAGAGAAGGGCAACACCCTCTTTCACAAAGGTCTACTTCTTTCAACAAAGAAGGAATACAGTGAATAACAGAGTTACAATACTTCCTATAGAACCTTCAGAATGATATGAATGCACGAATGAAGGATTCTCAGAATGTTCTGTTTGTCACTCAGAGGATACTCTTTGTCAAAGAGCTGGACTTGACTTTTTCTCTTTTCTTTCTTTCCTTTTTCTCTTTCTTTTTCAAGGCTCTCTTTTCAAATATCGAATAGAAATTTTTCTCATTGTAAGCTCACACGTCTATTCCATTCCATGTTTGAATAGTTTATTTGAGTGTGTTTATATAGCTTTTAAAAAGTAGTCGTTACATTTTTGGAATTGTAACTTTTTGAAATGTGAAATGTTATGTCATTTCAAAAAATATCTTTTAGATAAATTCGAGAATGCCTTTTTCCATAAAAGTAGAATAGAGGGTACACTAGTCGTTGTAATATTTTAGGTAATACATATTTTATGTAAAAAGTCTATTTCTTACAATAGTACATTGAACGTTGGGTTGTAGTTTTGTCTTTATTCTAATTAATGATTTGAGGTACATTAGTACTTCTTTGCTTTAAATGAGTGTAAGTACAATGAGTGCTTTCAGATATTTATTTGTACATAGTCATGTCAAGTGTTTTCTTTATGTTGTGTATTTCAAAGTCTCCAGAGAGAATGAGGACCAAAAGAAGGTCGACATTCTTTGAGAAGGATATTAACAAGGATTTGTTACAGGAGGCATTTAATGCTTTGTAAAGAGAATGATGACTTCAAGTAAGTCAACATTCTATGGTTATGAAAAAATTAACTAGAGTTCTTTCAAAAACATATTTTATTTGTTTTTCTTTTGTGTAGCCGATTTATGTTTTTGTCTTCTTCTTATATTAAAAAACATTTCTTTAAAGAAGGTAACTAAAGTCTTTTTAAAACATATTTTATTTGTTTTTCTTTTGTAGTCGATTTTATGTTTTTGTCTTCTTCTTATATTAAAAATATTTCTTTAAAGAGGGAAACTAGAGTCTTTTCAAAAACATATTATATTTGTTTTCTCCATGTAGCCGATTTTATGTTTTTGTCTTTTTCCTACATTCCTTTTTTCATGTTGTCTTGTATATAGTGTAAGGTACAATTATTACATGACAAAATATCTTTTTCATAAAAGGTTGTAAGAAGGTACAATTATTGGTTTTCAAAAAGGAGCTTTTTGAAACTATCGTATACTTTTATGATATAGTGTTTATGAATGAGTATGTAATATGCAATATGCAAGTTCCTGAAGGTTCTGTTACATATGACTCTAAAGAAGAAAAAAGTCTTCATCTTGAGGTAGCTGATCTCTTCATTTGAACTTTAGGAATGCATGGCTCATCAAGCTTTTTCTTCAAGGAGTATGATTTCACCATAGTTGTACTTGAACAGGAAGTCTCCATCCTTATTGGGTGAGATATCCTTGCATCAAATACTCGTTAGATTTATGGCAAAACATATTCAGTCATAATATAACATTATTTCAAGAGGACATATTATCATATCATATAAAATCAAATGAGACAGTGTATCATATTATGTGACATCAAAACCGAGTTTCTTAAGATTCTCCCCCTTTTTGATGATGACAAAATATGCTCCCCCTGTCAAAAAGACATTATGCATAGAAATAATAATATGATAAAAAAGTGAAATAATGTTTAAAGAGAGAATATTTCTCCAATAATGAAGACAGGTTTTCTCCCCCTTTGTCATGGACAAAAAGGAAGGGATCATAGTAAAAGAGTTATTACAGACCAAATATTACAGTCCAAAAGTATTTAAAAGTTGTTACAGATAAAAAATGAGTTTATCTCGAAGGTGGAGGAGGTGAATGTGTTCGGTCGGCACGATTCCGCTTGCAAGTCTGCTGCAACAGGGCTTGATTACGAAGGATTTGATCTTGAGTTTGCTCGATATCCATCATAGCAGAAAAGTAATTGAAGGATGATGTTGGATCTGCTTCATCAGAGCCGGGCATGTGCAGGGACCTTAGATTGAAGGTGGTTCCATCGAGGACTTGCGAGGGACGGAGGATGACTTCGTTGTGAAGTGGTACTTGGAAGTATTTGAGAATGGGAGTTATGAAACACCCAAAAAGAAGAGGCTCGAATTTCTGATAATGAATAAAAAGGTCAAAAAGAATGGATGATCAGTTTATCGGAAGAGAAGAAAAGATTGCGTAGATAAGAAGAGAGATTTTTCGAGGAACTAATCCCTGGCGGGGACGCTTGGGATAGATGTTGTGGAGAAGAATCTGGGCAAGTAGTTGAGCATGAAGTTGGAGATTCCTCATGTGCCATGGAAGTTGGTAGCAGTTGGTGCAGAGAAGTATTTTTCGAAGTACCGATCGTTCGATTGGTACTATGGTGTTAAGGTCGGTACCGGTGGAAGGTAGGTTTAGAATTCTACCTAGGTCGGAAGCATCGAAAATCATCAGCTTTCCTCGGACTTTGCTGGTGATTGAGGTTTGTTCATGATCAGTAGAGAAGTTGGTATAAAACAATCGAACTAATTCGAGATAATAGGCAGCTTGGGATGAAGATCCTATTAGAGGTTTGAGTTCAGGGAGATAGGTGTCTAAGTCAAAGAGCATGAAGTCGTCAAAGTTAACCAATTTACCTTCATGAATGGGGCAAGAGCATAGTAAGTTGTAAGTGTGAAACAAATCTGGATACCTTAGATCAGTTGCAGTAATCACATTGTTGGAGGAGGAAGAGGCCATTGCAAGAGTTTGTAAGAAAAAAAGGAACTAAGGAGAGCGAGTTTGAAGTGGGTAATAGTGTGTAGGAGAATTGATAGATACGAGTGAAATTGGTATGGTATGAACCATTCCATTTAATAGACGAATGAAAATAATTTTGATAGGTTTTGAATGACATTGGAAGTGAGTGATTTTTAGAATTTAGTCAAATAAGAAAATCCGTGAGTAGTAAGTTAAGAGGCTTGTGAATGACAAATCAAATCAAGATTGGAGGATAGTGTATTATATTTGAGAAGAAGTCAAGGAGGACATGGTTTTGAATTATTCTTTTATATAAGAAAGAATTATCATGTGAGAGTTTTATCGAATTGTGAGTTTGTGTCATGTATGGAGTGACTTGATGTGTGATAAAGCCAAAAGAGTGAATTTTTCTATGGTTTTTAAAGATTTCCAAGAGATGAGGTGAAATAATGGCCTAATAAAAACAAATATCCTTTTATAAGATGTTTTTACTTTATGGAGAGTATACGTGAAGAATCTGTTTGGAATAAGACAAATAGAGATGTGTGAGTGACATAAGATGAAGTTTTTCTTGAGGAAGTTTTTAATGAGTCTTGATTGGAGAGAAAGATATACAATATGAAAAAGGTCATGATTGCTAAAGACGATAATTGATTGTACATAATCTATGATATAGTAAAAAAAATTTACGTGAAATGTAGCAACAAAAAGATCGATCGATAAATAATCAAATTTTGACCCAAGTTTTAGAGAAGTATATTGAAAGGACAAAAAGATATATCATTTGAATATGAGGAATATACTATTTTGTTGAAGATCGGCTAGCCTATCATGAGAGAGAGGAGTGATGATGATGGAAAGAAGAAGATATTTTGATTAGACATAAAGTTGTTTTGAGAGAAACAATGAGAAACTCATGAAGAGAGATAGAGAGAGAGAGAGAGAGAGAAAAAGTGAGCAATGATGGCCTACTAAAACAAGAAACAAGTGGGTGTTATTAAAATATAGTGCATGGGTTGAAGTGTAGAAGATTGTTATTCGTATGAGGGGTTTTCACAAGAGGACAAAAGGTGATGAAAGGATGTTATGAGATGAGTGATATGAAAGAGTGTCATAATACTTATATTTAAAGAAGGTAGTACTCATGGGTATGCGTGGAGGAGGATAGGACAAAGTGTGATTATTAATGTGTACTTGAAAGGTGACAAAATGAAAGACATAAAGAATGTGTTGTTATTCATAGAAGTTTTGGTTTGAGGAACAAGGTTTTGAAGGAATTCGATTGAAGGAGTTCATAGTTTCTTTAGGAAAATAGTAAAGGAGTCAAAGTTATGAATGGAGATTCAAATTGTATGTGTGAGAGAGAGAAAAGTAACTAAAGTAACTATATAGTAAAAAGAAAGTCAAGTTATGAGAAACAATAATTATGAAAGTGATGTAAAAGATGATATGACAAGAGGTAGAATGTACTTTGACATGAAGTTTCAACTTTTTAAGGCAATTTGTGGTATTCGAGACCCTTAGAAATGATTCTTTTGTAAACCAAAAAAAATGTGAAAGGAAGACACGATTATTAAATTTTTAAAGTTCTGTTATTATCCTTATTAAGATGAATTTAGTAAATATTATGAACTCGAGTGAACTTAATATTTTAGTTTTATATATCATTCAATTTACATATACCTAGCTCTCTTCTTATTCTTATAAAATCTTCATTTTTTAAAGGTTTAGTAAAGATGTCTGCTAGTTGTTTATCTGTGGGTATAAATTCTAGTTTAATTATATTATTTAAGACTTGTTCTCTTAGAAAGTGATGTCTAATTTGAATGTGTTTAGTTCGAGAATGTAAAACAGGATTTTTGGAAAGGTTTATAGCACTTGTGTTATCACATAAAATAGTTGTATTTTCGAATTTTAAACCAAAATCTTTCAAAGTTTGTTTCATCCAGATGACTTGTGTACAGGCTAGGCTAGCAGCAATGTATTCGGCTTCAGTAGTTGATAAGGATACACAGTTTTGTTTCTTACTGAACCATGATACTAGTGAGTGCCCTAGCATATGACATGTTCCACTTGTGCTTTTTCTGTCAGATTTACTTCCAGCTAAGTCAGCATCGCTGTATGAGATTAGATCAAATGTAGAGGATTTTGAATAGAATAATCCAAAATTAACTGTGTCTTTTAAATATCTCATTATTCTTTTTACAGCTTTAAGATGTGATTCTTTTGGATTTGACTGAAATCTAGCACACAAGCAAACACTGAACATAATATCTGGACGGCTAGCAGTTAAATAAAGAAGTGATCCTATCATACCTCGGTATACCTTTGTATCAACAGACTTACCATCTTCATCTTTGTCCAAAACAGTAGTAGTGCTCATAGGAGTAGATTTTGAAGCAGTTGAGTTCATGTTGAACATCTTCAGAAGTTCACGAGCATACTTAGATTGATTGATGAAAACTCCATCCTTGGTTTGCTTGATATGCAGTCCAAGAAAGTAGGTGAGTTCTCCCATCATGCTCATTTCAAATTCTTTCTGCATGGACTTAGAAAAATCTTCACAAAGAGTGCTGTTAGAAGATCCAAAGATGATGTCGTCGACATATATTTGAACAATTAGGGTATGATTATTCACTACTTTAACAAATAATGTAGAATCTGCTTTGCCAACAGAAAAACCAGTTTTTAATAAAAAAGTTTTAAGCCTATCATACCAAGCACGAGGTGCTTGTTTTAAACCATATAAAGCACGTTTGAGTTTAAAAATATGATCTGGGTATTGTTCATTTTCAAATCCTGGAGGTTGTTTTACATAAACTTCTTCATTTATAAAACCATTTAAGAAAGCACTTTTAACATCCATTTGATATAATTTGAAATCCATATAGCTTGCATATGCTAATAGCATTCTAATAGATTCAAGTCTAGCAACAGGAGCAAATGTTTCATCAAAATCAATACCTTCCTCCTGGTTGTATCCTTGAGCTACTAGTCTTGCCTTGTTTCTTATAACATTACCTGCTTCGTCTAGCTTGTTTCTGAAGATCCATCTTGTCCCAATGATTGGATGATCCTTTGGTCTAGGTACAAGATCCCAAACATCATTTCTTTGGAATTGATTCAGTTCTTCAGTCATGGCTAGCATCCAGAACTCATCAATGATGGCTTCATCAATCTTCTTTGGTTCAAGTTGAGAAATGAATGCCATGTTTGCAATTCGTTCTAGCTGAGCTCTAGTTTGAACCCCCTTTGTTATTTCTCCTAAAATCTGCTTTTGAGGATGATCTTTGATATCGACAAAGGTTCTTTGATGATCATCTTCATTAGACTTAGCTGTGTTATCTAAAAATAAATCTGTACTTTCAACATCATCATCATTAGTTTGTATATGAACAGATTGATCAATAGATTCACAAAAACTAACATGCATAGATTCTTCAATAGTATTATGACTCTTATTGAAAACTCTGTATGCTTTACTATGACTTGAATATCCTAAGAATATGCCTTCAACAGATTTAGCATCAAACTTATCTAGGCTATCTTTTGTGTTTAGGATAAAGCATTTACATCCAAAGACTTTAAAATAGTCTATTCTTGGAGTTCTGTCATAGAATAGTTCATAGGGAGTTTTATTTAATAAGGGTCTAATGAGAACTCTATTTGTTATGTAGCATGCAGTATTAACAGCTTCTGCCCAAAAAGATTTTGCAAAATTATTGTGTTGGAGCATAGTCCTGGCAGATTCCTGAAGGGTTCTATTCTTTCTTTCTACTACACCATTTTGAGGTGCAGCTCTAGGAAAAGCAAAGTTATGAGAAATACCATGCAAGTTACAAAAATTTTCAAAAAGTTCATTTTCAAATTCTCCTCCATGGTCACTACGGATTTTAACAATAGAACAAGATTTTTCGTTTTGTAATTTTTTACATAAGATTTCAAATTGACAAAACGTGTCACTTTTGTTTTTCAAAAATATTACCCAAGTAAATCTTGAGTAGTCATCTACAATAACAAAAACGTATTTATTGTGATTATGACTAGCTACTCTAGAAGGACCAAAAAAGATCCAGGTGGAGAAGCTCTAAAGGTCTCTTACTTGAAATGATATTTTTTGATTTGAAAGATGATTTTGATAATTTTTCTAATTGACATGCATCACAAAAGTAATCCTTTTTAAAAGAAATTTTGGGTAACCCACGTACTAACTTATTTTTAGCTAATTTAGACATGTATTTAGAATTTATATGACCCATTCTTAAGTGCCATAAATGTTGAGAGTCATTATTAGCTATAAGACAATGTTCTGTGATGTTTTCTAGGTATAGTTCATATATATTATTCTTTCTTATACCTTTTAAGATGATGTTTTCATTGGTGTCTGCTATGAGGCATGCATCATGATTAAAGCTAACATTATAACCTGTGTCACACATTTGACTGATACTTAGTAGGTTATGTTTTAAGCCTTTAACAAGGAGAACGTCTTTGATAAGAGGCTTATCTATGTTACCAATATTTCCAATACCAATTATCAAACCTTTGTTGTTATCTCCAAAGGTGACGGTTCCTCCTTCTTTATGATGAAGAACAACAAAAAGGTCTGGATGTCCTGTCATGTGCTTTGAACATCCACTATCCAGTATCCATCTGTTCTTCTTCTTTGGAGCCTGCAAAACATTAAGTAAATCTCCTTTTTGGTACCCAATCGGGTCCTTTTTTGTTAGACTTTGGAACCCATATCCATTTGGATTTGGGTTTGTCTATATCTTTAGAGGAGTTAAAAAGATTATCATTATAATACTCCTTATTTGGTTCAGATGAACTTTTCACAAACGTGGTCTTTTGATTCATACAAGAAGGTTTTTTGAAATGAGAGTAGCCAATACCATTCTTGTAAAAACAGACCTTCTGAGAGGATAAGAGTTTATCCAAGTTCTCTTTACCTTTAGTAAACTTGAAAACCGTTTTCATGAGGTTCTCAGTTTTACCTTTTAGCTCTGAAATTTCTACTTGCATATTTTTAGTTTTGGAGCTAGTAGAAGAAATTTCAGACATAAGCATAAGATTTTCCTTTTTCAACTCAGAATTTTCAGACATAAGCATACGACTTTCCTTTTTCAACTCAGAATTTTCACTGCTGAGTTTTTCATTCTCTTGGGAAAGCTTTAAATTTTCAGATTTTAAATCTTTATTTTTGAAACTCAATTTTCTAGATTCTTCAAATAGTTCTTGAAAAGCATCTAGAAGTTCTTCAAAGGAAAAATCAGAGATTTCACTTACCGAACTTTCGTTTGCCATGAAGCACATATTTGCAGTTTCGGCTTCATCATCACTTGACTCTTCACTCGTGGATGGTTCTGAATCACCCCATTGAGCATGCAGAGCCTTTTTCTTGAAGAACCTCTTCTTTGGTTCCTCAGTCTTGGACTTTCTTTTGAGAAGGGGACAGTCACGTTTTAAGTGGCCTGGGTTATTACACTGAAAGCACATGGGATCTTCTTTAGGATCTTTTCTTTCCTTGTGCCTGTTTGGAAGCCGGTTCCTTCTCATGAAGCGCTGGAATTTTCTGGTAAGTAGCGCAATTTCTGATTCTTTATCTGAGTCTTCATTCTCAGATAGGGCTGGGAAAGCTAGAGTTTTCTTTACTGGTTGCTCTTCTTCCCTTCTTTCTTTCATGTAGACTTCATAGGCCATAAGATTGCCTATTAAGTCGTCCATAAGCTTAGATAAATCTTGAGCTTCTTCAATAGCAGTAGTCTTTTTCTCTCAATCAGTTGTGAGAGATCTCAAGATTTTCTTCACCTTTTCAGTCTGGGAATATGTTACACCCAGAGATTTCAGATCGTTGGTGATGTTGGTGAATCTGGTAAACATCTCTGTGATGGGTTCATCTTTGTTCATTTTGAACAACTCATATTTTCTAATAAGAGATGAAATTTTGGCTTCTTTCACTTTGTTGGTTCCTTCATGAATAACTTCCAAAGAATGCCAAATATCATATGCAGATTCACATATAGATATTCTATTGAATTCGTTTTGATCAATGACACAATATAAGGCATTCATAGCCTTTGCATTTAGGTTTGCCATTTTCTTTTCTTCATCAGACCATAAGCTATAGTCTGCGGATGGAGATGTGTATGGATGCTCAACAATTTTCCATACAGCAAAATCTATGGATTTGAGAAATATAGTCATTCTGCACTTCCAATATCCATAGTAGGAGCCATTGAAGAAAGGAGGACAAGATGCGTGTTGACCTTCAATATCACGAGCATAGGAAGTAGATGCCATTTGTGCTGGAAGACTTGTTACGTCAAAATCAGCAAACCTGCTTTGATACCAAATGAAATTCCACTAGAGGGGGGGGTGAATAGTGAAATTTGATAATGATCGATAAAATAAAATAATTAAGCAATAAGGCACAACACATAAAACACAGAATTTATACTGGTTCGGTCAGTATCCAGACCTACATCCAGTCCCCAAGCAAACCACTTGAGCTTTCCACTATAACATCCGAGTCACCGGATAAATAGTACAACACCCTCTTCCTCAGAGGTCTTCTTCTCTCAACAGAGAAGGACAACACCCTCTTTCACAGAGGTCTTCTTCTCTCAACAGAGAAGGGCAACACCCTCTTTCACAGAGGTCTACTTCTTTCAACAAAGAAGGAATACAGTGAATAACAGAGTTACAATACTTCCTATAGAACCTTCAGAATGATATGAATGCACGAATAAAGGATTCTCAGAATGTTCTGTTTGTCACTCAGAGGATACTCTTTGTCAAAGAGCTGGACTTGACTTTTTCTCTTTTCTTTCTTTCCTTTTTCTCTTTCTTTTTCAAGGCTCTCTTTTCAAATATCGAATAAAAATTTTTCTCGTTGTAAGCTCACACGTCTATTCCATTCCATGTTTGAATAGTTTATTTGAGTGTGTTTATATAGCTTTTAAAAAGTAGTCGTTACATTTTTGGAATTGTAACTTTTTGAAATGTGAAATGTTATGTCATTTCAAAAAATATCTTTTAGATAAATTCGAGAATGCCTTTTTCCATAAAAGTAGAATAGAGGGTACACTAGTCGTTGTAATATTTTAGGTAATACATATTTTATGTAAAAAGTCTATTTCTTACAATAGTACATTGAACGTTGGGTTGTAGTTTTGTCTTTATTCTAATTAATGATTTGAGGTACATTAGTACTTCTTTGCTTTAAATGAGTGTAAGTACAATGAGTGCTTTCAGATATTTATTTGTACATAGTCATGTCAAGTGTTTTCTTTATGTTGTGTATTTCAAAGTCTCCAGAGAGAATGAGGACCAAAAGAAGGTCGACATTCTTTGAGAAGGATATTAACAAGGATTTGTTACAAGAGGCATTTAATGCTTTGTAAAGAGAATGATGACTTCAAGTAAGTCGACATTCTATGGTTATGAAAAAAGTAACTAGAGTTCTTTCAAAAACATATTTTATTTGTTTTTCTTTTGTGTAGCCGATTTATGTTTTTGTCTTCTTCTTATATTAAAAAACATTTCTTTAAAGAAGGTAACTAAAGTCTTTTTAAAACATATTTTATTTGTTTTTCTTTTGTAGTCGATTTTATGTTTTTGTCTTCTTCTTATATTAAAAATATTTCTTTAAAGAGGGAAACTAGAGTCTTTTCAAAAACATATTATATTTGTTTTCTCCATGTAGCCAATTTTATGTTTTTGTCTTTTTCCTACATTCCTTTTTTCATGTTGTCTTGTATATACTGTAAGGTACAATTATTACATGACAAAATATCTTTTTCATAAAAGGTTGTAAGAAGGTACAATTATTGGTTTTCAAAAAGGAGCTTTTTGAAACTATCGTATACTTTTATGATATAGTGTTTATGAATGAGTATGTAATATGCAATATGCAAGTTCCTGAAGGTTCTGTTACATATGACTCTAAAGAAGAAAAAAGTCTTCATCTTGAGGTAGCCGATCTCTTCATTTGAACTTTAGGAATGCATGGCTCATCAAGCTTTTTCTTCAAGGAGTATGATTGCACCATAGTTGTACTTGAACAGGAAGTCTCCATCCTTATTGGGTGAGATATCCTTGCATCAAATACTCGTTAGATTTATGGCAAAACATATTCAGTCATAATATAACATTATTTCAAGAGGACATATTATCATATCATATAAAATCAAATGAGACAGTGTATCATATTATGTGACATCAAAACCGAGTTTCTTAACATACCATTGTGAGCATTTTGAGAAATAAAGAAAAATGTATGAAAACAAACAATTCATGATATTCACAATGTTCATTCATTCTACCTAAAGCAGGAAATGTAAATTCTCATTCCAATCTAACTATTACAATGGATAAAATCAAATGCACAACCCCAAGTAATGATTTATTTTCCATATTTCCTGCAAAACAACCAGGTTAGTAATGAAAAGAAAAGGAAAATCATATGTATATATATATGGAAATCAAATGATGAAAATATATGTATGGTAAAGAGGATGGAAAATGGCATATGTATGTAAATACATACGTACATATATATGTGGGTGTGTATACGTATAGGTAAATTTATGTATATTAACAATTTGGAAAGTATATAGAGGTATACATGGATATATATGCATATACATATATATACCTATACATATATATACATATATACATATGGATATGGACATATGAATATAGAACATCACATGAAAAGTCACATGTGAAAAGGGTATTCCGAATTTTGCCTTTGTAGTGAATGGTATATCATACACACTCATAATGATTCAGCAAATGTGAAAAATCAGCAGATATACAAGCATTAGAGAAGAGGCCTGGGCCTGAGCATTGGTATGCTGTGATGGTAAAAATGCTGCAAATGGCAACCATGGATAATGCAGGAGGAAATGAAGCCTAAACTATATGAAACAAGCATGTTGGTGGTGTAACAGGACTGTGTATGGAGTCACAACAAGTTGGTAGCTGAAGATTGTATGGTGACAGCATGGCTAGGGTGATATATACAAGGACTAAGGAGCATATGTTATCATATAACCAGAGGAACAAACCTACTGCAGTCATTGAACCTGTAGCATGAACAACATGGGTTGCAGGATAATTGACTGATGGTCTTTGAAACCAGTTCATGAGGGCCCAGGCAAGTTCATAGGCCCTGTCACCAGCGATTTTTACAGCAACATTGACAGGTAATTCTTGATGGTTTTGACAGTGATGGTGAATGTGAATGGACAGTAATGACTGCAATATAGGAGATGAAATGGAGCTGATATATAGATATAAGTGGTGCATCGATGATAATATATAGGTGGTGATGAGGTAGTGAGCACGATGGCTGTGCTTGAGGTGTGGGAAATGGAGGTAAGTACAGGAATGATGCATAGTGAGTATTGGAGATGTTATGGAGGATCTGATGGGAAGGTTGTGCTGTGAAGAGATGCTGTGAAATGGAACATAATGCAATAAGTATGGTGCAGTGAGCGAGTGTACATACTGTGGTAAGACGATGATGAAACAAGGAACCAACCTTAACAAGTTGCCATGATTAACAATGGTATTAAAAAAAAATGGGGTAAATCAAGCATTATCCCCAGTCTAGATAATCTTAACAAACTCAGACTATTTACTTCATTTTTTATTTTTTTATTTTTTTTTTGAACAAAAGATTCCTTTCTACTTCGACTATGATACAGTATGCTACCTAGACCACAAAAAAAAAATACTCTGCTCTCTGCAATCAGTAATAAGGCAGACACCCAAACCATAGGACAAAAAAAAAACATGACAACACAGTGACCTAAAGCTAGCTATAACCCACAGTAACAAGGAAACCTCACATTGTAATCTTTTCCTTTCTCCAAGACCTACCACTAGTGATCAGTCTCATAGAAATGGGCCTAACCTGGTGGGAAGTGGTGGTTGTTGTAGGTAATTGTAGCGGTGAAGGCGGTGTAAATGATGCTACAGCTGAATATAATCACTGTGTAGCAGACAGGGACTGGGCGGTGAAATGCTGCACTAAAAAAAGGCTATACTAAAAGGGCTATAACATGTGTAAAAGAAAAGGAAAATTATTGCATTTGTATAAGGATCCCAAAGCGTAAAAAGACCACAACATGTTTGTAGAAAGATTATTTTACATCAGCAAAATGCTACAGTATATGCAAAAGGGAAAAAAGAATGTTACTGTATGTTTAAGGGAGTCCAGGACATACCTTGGTGATGATGGATGTCATGATAGGCAATATTGTTCTGGAAAAGCATATGGAATAGATTGCCTGATAACCAAAGTCCACCATGGTCATCAACTGTCTTAACAACAACAAAGCAGAAAAAGAAGATTGCAGTTTGAGTAGTCATTCCTAAAAATAGAAATGACATTGCCCTTCCAAAAGTGTCAAGCAAAAGACCTCCCAAGGGGTGGTTGTATAGAGCTCCAATTGCATATTGGACAACCAACTTGTGGTGTTGTGAGTGAATGTGACTGTATAAGAACTTGCTCTGGTGCATGAGCTGGTGAATAAAATATTGCCATTTATCCATGACAAACATAGCTATTAGGATCTGAAATAACTGGACAAGATAGCATGGTTGCACTGGGTCATCTGTGAAACCTGCTTTTGATGTCACCGAGAACAGCATCTGAGCAACGATTGTCTGGGCCAGCTGCTGAAGAAGGATGCCCTTGATCACTGAGGAAAGTGGCACCGAGTTCTTGTCTTCTTCCTCCTTCCTGATGTGCATCTGATACCGATCCAACGGAGGCAGCATTTGATACATTCCGGCATACAGCCAATAGACCACAATGGGAGCAAATGTCCCCATGGACTCATCGCTCACATACCCCTCCCAAAACACCATCCTGGGACTATTCCAAGAGGCCGAAAGAGAGGGTGGGTGTCTTTAAATGAAGGCGAATTCACAAAGCACCATAGTTCTCTTCTGAGAGAATCCGACGATGTGTGTGTACAGAAGACGCTGGGGATCAGACAGACTCACAAAGTCCCTCCTGCAGAAATTGGGTTTTGGGTATTCATCTGTGGACAAGACCACATATATAGGTTAGTGGGTGCAGTGCTTGATTGAGGCTTCCTCCATCGAAACCCAATCTGACGCTGGAATGGAACTTTGATCGAGTTTTGGGCATGGATTCAGCACCCAATTTATTTATTTTTTTTGTAACAGGTTTGGTCTGAGGTGTATGTCTTCAATCCACGAATGGGAGTGTGATGATGCAAAGGAATTAAAAATGGAAAAATGAGAAGTTTAGATCACATGAGGGTGGTAAAAAAAAAAAGCTACAGATGTAAAAGAAGAAAACACAAACCAAAGGAAATGGAAAAAAGAAAAAACACAGAGAAAACTATATTAGACCCGATGAATGAATTGCAATCATGCATTGAATCAAGACACATATTGAGATAAAAGTAAGGCCTGAAAATGCGATGGCCGATTTTGACATTGCTGAAGTCAAAACAATGGCAGCCCTTAGTGAAAATGCGATGAACAAAATCTCAGGAACAGAAGGAAATGAACTAAAATAAAATACAGGAAAGATGATCAAGTATATTTGAACAATATATACAGGATTTTAAACAGAAAATTAATGGAAAATAACACACATATGATTTGTTGTAGCCCCAAATGTAGTAAACATTTTAGGAGCGATGTCACTATAGCAACATGTACCATTGAGGCTGCGATAGGCAGATTAATGGTATAGGGTTGCCTCCGATGAACAGAATAAAATATGCAAAAGGTAGAAATTGTGAGAGAAAGAAAAAAAAGTGATAATACGAAGCTCCCATGGAAAATCAAGATAAAAGAAAAGGAAGGAAAACTTTATGAAAATTAAGAACAAATACGATAGGTAACCAGAAATGAAAGGGAGGTGAGTCATTTACCTGGTTCGCTTGGAATCCTGGAGGAGGGGGGAAACTTCTCCTCCGTTCTACCTTGGAAATTTACTTGTCTAATCTTCGATTGAGAGAAGGGAGGCGAGGCTCTGCGATCCGGATGAAGGGGGGGGTCGGCTTTCTACTATGGTTCTGCTACCGGGATGATTGGCTTCCTTCAGCCAAATGAGTGAAAAAACAGAGAAATCAGAAGAGAAAGAAGAAGAGGAAAAGGGGAGAAAGAGGAAAGAAGCAGAGGAAAATAAGTGTCGAGATGGAGGGGTGAAGACGATCGTCGAAGGAGGAGAGGCACATGGAGAGGTAGAAGCTGGATGCCCTAGGGTTTCCTCATCGTGCCTTTTTAAAGAAAGAAAAGGAAACTTTGGAAGAGGAAGCAGTTAGAGATGAGCGGAGGAGGAGGGTTTCGGGCGATGGATGGTTTGAGGAGGAGGAATGGAGGTTGTTGCGGCTGGAAGCCATCCGTGAAGTAGGCGATTAGGGTTTCTGAGGGAGAACCCTGAGAGAAATCGGGCGAGAGAGGAAAAAGGGAGGTTTTAGAAGGGTTCATTTTATGAAAATTTTTGTTTTTTCCAAAAAGAGGCTCCCTTAACAAAAATTTTCATAAAAATGGTTTAAATATGATTTTTTTTAGCAAAAATCGACTTAAAAAAGTTTAAACTCATTCATTTTTCTTGAAATTTTCCTTTTTTTTGGTTTTTTGCTTTATTTTTCAATTTTTTTGTATTTTTAGAATAAAATCCTAAAGTTTTGTGAGAAAAGGTTAATACTAATTTTTTTGTATTTTTGCAAAAATATTTACAAAAAGGAATTTTTCTGAGAATTTAAAAACTATTTTGAGAAAATTTCTTCAGAAATGGGTTTTGATCCGGATTTTGAGGAAATATGGATTTAAAGTGCTGAATTCGGATCCGGAGTTGATTTTGAATATATCAATATGGACTTTGATTTAGAGAATCTGAAGAAATGACTTGATTTTCTCAGAAAACGGGGTTAGGGGCAAAAATGTCATTTTTATAAAACTTTGAAAAATTTAGGGTGTTCACACCTTCCCTTTATCTGCATGCACTGCAACTAAGAATGTCTGCTCCCCATGCTTGACACCCTTCTTCAGTTGCATTGCCGATAACATGGAAGACTTGCCTTTCTGCGTAAGGCACTGCACTGTGTGTGACAGGTCTGACCCCATGATCATCAACGTGTTAAACTTTGGCAGCATCATAACATTTTGGCTTCGCAGAAACTCCATACCCAGAATCACCTTGAAATCGTCCAGGGGCACCACAGAGAAGTTGGCTTTGCCGACCAACCTCCCCACTTGGGTAACCACATCTCTTGCTTCACCAAGGATGGGCTTGGCCTCAGAGTTTACTGTTTTGATAGTCCTCTACTTTGGCCCAATTTTCAATCCCAACCGCTCTGCCTCTTCCCGCGAGACAAAGTTGTGTGTGGCCTCTGAGTCTACCATTGCTGAAGTAGATTTTTCATTCATAATGACTTCTACGTACATAAGTTCCTTACTGACCTGCATGTTCTTAGCTGCGCAACTTCTAGTTGTGTTAATCGATCGCATGACCCCCATCCTTGGTTGCATGGTCTCAGTGTCACTGTATTCAGTATCGCTGCATTCTCCATGTGCAGCATTGGCTTGCCCGTCGTCCTTTACAAGGCGCTTTGGGCACTGCCTGGCGATATGTCTATCGCCGCAGAACCAACATGTCACAACCGCACCCTTGTTGTTGTTGTTATGCTTTGTGAAGTTCTGTTTCTTTTCGGATTGATGGCGTGTCGACGCCTCACCTTTATCATTGCGTTGCTCATCCTTATTGCCTCCGTGGTCAGGCTTCTTCCCAATTTTGGTTGATGGGGTGAAAGGCTTGCGCTGAGTGTCAACTAAGCGCTCTACCGCCACAAATGCATCTTCCAAAATACGGGGGTTGCTCTTTTTCACTTCAGACTGTGCCCATGGCTGAAGTCCCACAATGAACCAGTTGAGCATGTCGTCTTCTGGCATATTAGGTATCTCCAACTTAAGCTCTTGGAACGTTCTGACATAGTCTTGCAACGAACCAATGTGTTTGAGCTCACGAACCATCGGGTAAGCCTATCTCTGCGCATTTCTTGGCATGAAGTAGTTGCGAAACTCTACTTTGAAGTCATCAAAGGTGTCTATCACACATTGACCCCTCTCCATGTCATTGCGCTTCCGCCTCCACCAAGCGATAGCATCACCATCAAGTAAGGTCGTTACAGCCTTAATCCTTAGATCTTCAAGGGTCACATTTTGGATATCCAAGTAGTCTTCTACCTAGAACAAAAAGTTCTCAATGGCCTTGCTGTCACGAGAACCATTGAATTTTGCGGGTCTTGGCACATCAATCCTTGATGGCCTCTCACCATTTCTGTCATTTAGGGTCACCGTCCGCTGCAACGTACAGTTCTTCAACTGAAGCTCCCCTACTTCAGTCTGCAAGTCGGCCACTGTAGTCGTCAACGAAGTGACCTGCCCCATTAATAAGGTAACCTGCTCTTGCAGGCTTGCCACCACATCATTCAGTCCATTGAATGATTCACATGTGCGTGAAATCTCTTCCTCATGCGAAGTCACCTCTTCCACCAGCTTGTTAACAGTTGCAGCCAACTCTTCTTGGCTCTGAGGTGAACCCATCTCCTCAGCTTCAGCAACTGCCTTGCCTTTGGTGTTGCGCAAGTTTTGATAAGGCGCCATGATGTCTTGCTCACAAATCGCATTTTGTTGGCATGTCTGACGACACCGACTCCAGAGTCCCTTCCCCAGCATGAGAACGGGCTTTGATACCACTTGTCACGGGCCTATTTCCTTCAATGGGCTAGCGCGGTGTGACAGTCGTTCACACCGCCACAAGCCTACTTGTCAGCTCGCTTGCCGATCGCGGAAACTTGTAATCAGAGTGCAAGAGAGCAAGAGAGAATAGAGGGAGAGAAATTGCAATCACAAGAAGCAATCACAACAAGGGTGAACAACAGAAAGCTCAACGCATTTACTTCATTCACAATTTTGCCCGCAGGCTATTACAGTTCAAGTATACGAGCTGCCCCTTCTGGGTATTGATTCACTTGAACCAGGCAGCTTACATCAGACTCAACAAAAGCAAAACAGACTCTAAGCGCAACTGTACATTGTAAGTCGCAAGGGAACAATCGCAAACACCCTTTCAAATTTGGCACTTCCGCACTAGAGATAATCAGTTTTAACTTTGGTTCCCTACACGTCACCAGCACAGAAGAGAGAGAGAAAAGCATCTTGAGAAAGATTTTTGCTCACATGAAGCCAAATGAGTTATCCTTGCCTACACGTCAACCGCAATCGGAGAGAGAGAGAGAGAGATTCAATGAAAATGAGAAATGATTCCACAATTTTAACGTGAGGTTGAAAAAAACAAAAAAAATCTCATGCTTTGCCACTCAGTGTCATTTGATTTTGAGAGTGGATCAGGTTAGGGCTTGTCCTAGAGTTCGGGTGCAATATGATTTCACAAAATTTTGTGCATTAAGCAACCCATCACCCACGAAAGCAGATCAGGTTATGCTGAACATGAGCGTTTTTGCTCATGCTGACATCGTGGCCATCCGATTTGCATTTTAAAAAGCTCAAAAGTCAACAAAACCAGGTGGCATTCATCCAAAATGAAAACACATGGCCACAATGTCGGCATGAGCAAAAACGCTCATGTTCAGCATGACCTGATCTGCTTCCATCACCCACAATCAGGTATTCGGTCCCACACTTGACAGGCCCTATCCTTAAGATGGAGGGTGATTAGATAAACTTCAGAATTAACATTTTTTGTGAAACCTGTATTATTTTCCTTGCAAAAAACCATGGCCATGTCTGCATGCATGACAAACCAAACTGGATGAGTTTTCTTGACTGCATGATGATTGTCCTGAGTTGCGATTATACCAGTTTTTGCTTCGGCCACCATTGTTTCTGCTATAATTTCCATGACCTCTTATGTTGTTCTGGTCTCTATTGTTGATGCAGAGTATCCTAAAGATCTGAGCTTTGAAGATGAATTGAATCCAAATCCAATTCCCAAGATTCGATCCAAGACGCGATCCATGACAGATCCAATCAAGCAGGACCATCTAGGTCCAATTAGATCTTCGCGTACCCAAATTTATTTTTAATATCATGCTATAATATCTGAGATATTTTGTATCCTTCTCAGAGATTATAATTTTATATTTCGATTCTATTTTGTCATGTTACAGAATCATATTAAATTTATTTTTTTTATTATTTTTTAGGTGCTAGATTCTATGGATCTAGATAGTTCTGGTGCCCTTTAGGATTGTTTTGTGACACTAGAGGGTGTATGGGGTATTTAAGGTAGTTTTCTCTTTTTTTTTCCAATTTAGAAACCCAAGATGGTGAAGAGTTTTTGAAGCAAAAACATCATTTGGATCTTGAATCTTATCCAGGATCCAATTCTACCCCAAGCCATAGTTGGTGTCACTTTGGGTTAAACATCAATAACCCTCATTTGAATCTAGTTTGACCACAAAAGGTCAAAAGGGCTGTTGGAGGATAATGATGCCCATTTTTAAAAAAAGCTCATGCATTGGGCAAGTGGGTGACTTGGAGAAGCCCACCCTCCTTTTGTGAGTGATTGGTGCTAGGGGTGACATCATCATTTCACTCCCTTGAGAGCTTAAGACCCTCAATGGTGGTCGACCATGAGGAGGGTGGTTGGTGTTTTTGAGAAAATGAAAAAAAAATCTAAATGGTGATGACAGAGTGAAAGAGGATGTTTGAAGGGTGAACATAGTCCTGGTATTTTGACCATATCTCCCTAGATATTGGTGCAAATTGTATGATCTTTAGCTTGTTGGAAAGCTAAGATCGTGTTCTACAAGTTTGTTGTTTATTATTTGGCTTGATTCAGCTTGGTTATGTTACTGAAGTCTCTGACAAGTTTCTTGTTGATGGCATCAAGGAAGAAGGTGATGCAAAGCCTTATGTGGCTGCGCGTGTGAGCTGATCATGTGATCAAGGTTTGGAAAGCTTGGTGTTGGTGTTTGAGACATTGGAGACATCAAGCTGATCGTGGTCTGCCATTGAAGCCAAGATTGTGTTCATTTTGTGGCTATAAAGGAGATAAACAAACTCTATTCTTATTTTTCTCGTATTTAGCATTTTTTTTAGTTTTATTGTCTTTGTGTTGTTTTATTGTTGTTCTTGATGATTGTAATCTGTAAGAAACTTATTTATGATTAATTGAATGAATGTTCTGAGAGTTTATGTTATTGAATGTTATCAAAGTTTGTTTTATAATCCTGCTCGTTGTGGGTTGCTTACACTCGGTTTTTATCAAAAATCAGATTTTCGGTTTTAGAGTTGTCAGAGACAACTCCAAAGAATCAACTCTATATGTTAAGATACAGATCCAATTCTGATGTTCTTGGGCTTTTTGGAAAGCTAAAAGACAGACCTACAACATTGCTATTGAGGTTATGGCCTGATTCGTCTGGTAGAGTCTTAGAAATTCCCTATCAAGCAGTCGGTTAGACAGAATCTATCAGATCTAGTCTCATCCAGAACACTGTGAATAATGTTCCATATTTTATGGATTTCTCATGATTCTCTTCATATAAATATGACCCATTTGATTTTGTATAAAGCTAAGACAAAGATTTATAATTTTCATGTTTTCTATTTTAACCAATTCAGCCTGCAAATAGTTTAAAAAAATCTAGCTTTCTGTACTTGTCTTAAGTTTGAATATAATATTCATTGTTATAGCATTCTATGTATGTTGTCTTGATTTCTAATTATCTAGATATTTATGGGGTGAAATCAAAATCTGAAAGTTATTATGATTAGCTAACATCCATCAACACATTAGTGAAGTTCAGGGTTTCTTCTGAAACCCTCATCTACATGCCTGAATCCGAGGTGATTCACGTAGCCAACTAGAACCCCTTTATCAGGTTAGGTTAGTTAACAATTAGATTGTCAGGGATCTTTAAAATTCAGTAGAGGTTTGAATCAGATTGCTCAAAAATTCTGAGCCATAACTTTCTAGAAAGGTTTGAATTAGACCTTCAATTCATTTGTTGAGAGTTTTTACAAACTTCATTGTCTGAGGAGTCCAAACCCTCTTTTTACAGGTTGTCCATCGAACCCAGAGAGCCTTTACAGATTTGACTATCAGTCCCAGTTTTGAGTCCGTGGAGCAGACATTCTTGATTCGAATCTAGTGATTTTAGATTCATTGAAAAGGTGTGTGAGTCGTGAATAACTTTCTTTTGGGTTATCTCTATCAAAACATAGTGCACGAGTCTCGAAAACCCTATTTTTCAGAGTCCTGTTCAAACTCATCTTAGTGAAAAAGCTTCCGTGTGTATTGAGATCTATTTGGATCTACAATCGTGGATCGGTGCGTACTGAGTCCACATCATTTGGTATCAAAGCGAGGTTTGCCAGATTTCTCAATCCGACACGATCCCTGGTGTAGTGGGAAGGTCATTTTTTTCTATAATCCATGTGCCATGTCTGGGCGAACCGGATATAAGGGTCAAAGCTAGTATATCCTTGAAAAGGACATTCGCGACCTTAAGGATGGAACTCAAACCCTGCGGCATCAAATCGATGATCTCCATCATAAAATATAAGATTTTACCAAGGAGCAAAAGAAGTCATTCAAGCGAAGTCAATGTGTTTCTCGAGGAATGCGTAGAACACTTCCTTATGACTTTCATTATGAATTTGAGTTAGAACGGGATAAGAAAATGAGGTTTTTGTACAGTCAATTGCTTGCTGAAAAACTCGGATGACAAGGATAAAATCTAGACTTTGTGAACTGGAGTTAGAGGAAGACCGTCATCACAGACCTGATCTGCTTCAATCTTGGAGGTCCGATTCTATTTATGGGTTTGACCCACATCAGTATTCATCTTCATGTAGACAGAGGGATCCACCGAGAAGATCCAATTGGGAGTCTCGTATTCCAAATCTGGCATCCAATTATGTGAATTCTTTGCATAGAGAATTGAGGCAAAGCCCTCGTACGCCTGTCTCATCTTTTAGTCCCCGACCTAACCCCACCTCATTCAAGAATATTAATGCTGGAGTGAGGTTAGAGAAAACCTCGTATGTGAGTTGCGAGGATAAAGAAAATTTTATTTTTATAACTTAGAATCTCCGAAAATCCAAAAGGTCATAGGAGGCAATTTTAAAATTGATTTGGATCACGAAAGTGTCCTAGTGTGATGAAATCAATCACACTCACATCATTTTCATAAAGGATTCTCCTCAAGAGCCTTTTCGTGAAATTGTAGGTGACCCAATATTCGATGAGGAGAATGAAGAACATATCCTTGATATAGTGTTTGATGCGTTGTCCGATGAAATTGATGAAATTGAGAAGGAACCCTCACTTGAAATTGAGGATGTTCCTATGCATGGATTTATTACTGAATCAGTGTTAGAAACGATGTATAAGCCCCACATCTCATCATTTTGGGAAATAAAACCTCTAGAAGACCAATCCTATGTCAGTCTTGACGATCCGATCTACGAGAAATTTTATGAGCCTATAGAAGATATGATTTTGCCTTGAGATACGTTTGACATGATTGTCAACATTGATCCGTCAAGTCTCATTAGTGAATTCATCTTTGATAAAAATGTCAAAATTGAAAAGCCTTATCATAGTATTGAAAATTCGATCGAGATATGTGATATGGAGCTTTTAGGAATTGAAAATTTAGAAGCTCAAGACGAAATGTCTCTTATTGACTTATTCAAAAATTCTAAGATAAATACATTGGAAATGACAAACATGAAAACTCTAATTTTTTTTTTTGACCATCAGGATTTTGTTGATAATCGTACTTCTGTATCTTTGATAAATTCAGACAGTAATTTTGCTCTATTATTATACTATGTTGCTTATTTTTAAAACAAATTGTCTTATAATAGCAAAACTCTGTGTGCAAAGTTTGATATTGTGATTAGCATGATACATAAATAATTTTTATCTGTGTCTGATCTAAATTTTATTGCAATTGTTAGAGCCCTGATACATAGTTAAATTATTAAATATCAAGTCCTGAAAATTTTTGTGTTTTAATCTAATTCATCTGAATTAGATTATGCAAGGAATGTTAATTTGCATGTTTTTAGTCAAACCATAAATATTTATGAGAATCCATATGAATATTTGAGTAAAAACCTAAGTATGTTTGCCTTATATGATAAAAATGTTAATGTGTTAATATCTGATAGCAATTTACAGTATTTGTCGAGCATGCATAATGGTTTAAGTATATATCTGATGTTGTCTACATTGCGTTGTATATTTATTTTTCTCATGGACAGACTCTGTATTTATTTTATTTTAAATCTTTGCAAGAATTATGGAGTTTCGCATGAGAAGAACAAGGCTCCGAGGATGAAGCCTTTCGACCCAGGGGGAAATAATGTAGAGCATCCTAAATATCCGAGCTTTGAAGACAAATTAGATCCAAATCCAATTCTCAAGATTTGATCAAGGATGTGATCCATGGCAGATCCAATCAAGCAGGACCATCTGGGTTCAATTGGATCTCCGCGTATCCAAATCCATTTTTAATATCGTGTTATAATATCTGAGATATTTTGTATCTTTCTCAGAGATTATAATTTTATGTTTTGATTCCATTTTGTCATGTTATGGAATCACATTAAATCTGTTTTTATTATTGTTATTTTAGGTGCCGAATTCTACAGATCCGGATAGTTCTAGTGCTCTGTAGGATTGTTTTGCGGCACTAGAGGGTGTATAGGGTAGTTTTCTTTCTTTTTTTTCAATTTAGAAACCCAATATGGTGAAGAGTTTTTGAACCAAAAACATCATTTGGATCTTGGATTTGATCCAAGATCCAATTTTACCCCAAGCCATAGTTGGTACCACTTTGGGTTGGACATCAATAACCCTCATTTGAATCTAGTTTGACCATAGAAGGTTAAAAGGGCTGTTGGAGGATAATGATACCCATTTTAAAAGGAGCCCATGCATTGGGAAAGTGGGCGGCAACTTGGAGAAGCCCACCCCCTTTTGTGAGTGATTGGTTCTAGGGGTGGCATCATCATTTCACTCTCTCGAGGGCTTAAGACCCTCATGGTGGTCGACCATAAGGAGGCTGGTTGTTGCTTATGAGAAAATGAAAAGAAATTTGAAATAGTGATGAGAGAGGGGAAGATGATGCTTGAAGGGTGAACACAGTCTTGGTATTTTGACCATATCTCGCTAGATACTGATCTAAATTGTATGATCTTTAACTTGTTGGAAAGCTAAGATCTTGTTCTACAAGTTTGTTGTTTACCATTTGGCTTAGTTCGGCTCGATTATGCCACTAAAGTCCCTCACAAGTTTTTTGTTGATAACATCAAGGAAGAAGGTGATGCAAAGCCTTGTGTGGCTGCGCGTGTGAGCCGATCGTGTGATCAAGGTTTGAAAAGCTTGATGCTGGTGTTTGAGACAGTGGAGACATCAAGTTGATCGTGGTCTGTCATTAAATCCAAGATTGTGTTCATTTTTGTTGCTACAAAGGAGATAATCAAACTCTACTCTTATTTTTCTCGTATTTAGCATTTTTTTTAGTTCCATTGTCTTTGTGTTGTTCTATTGTTGTTCTTGATGATTGTAATCTGCAAAAAACTTATTTATGGTTGATTGAATGAATGTTCTAAGATTTTATGTTATTGAATGTTCTCAAAGTTTGTTTTAAAATCCTGCTCGTTGTGGGTTGCTTACACTTGGTTTTTGTCAAAAATCGGATTCCCGATTTTGGAGTTGTCAGAGACAAATTTAAAGGATCGACTGTATCTGCTAAGATACGGGTCCGATTCTGGTGTTCTTGGGTTTTCTGGAAAGCTAAGACACGAACCCACAACATTGTTGTTGAGGTTGCGGCTTGATTCGACCGACAGGGTCTTAGAAATTCTCTATCAAGCAGTCAGTCGAACAAAATCTATCAGATCCAGTCAAATCCAGAACATTGTGAGTAGTGTTTCGTATTTTAGGGATTTATCATGATTCCCTCCATAAAAATCTGATTTGTTTGATTTTGTAGAAAGCCAAGACAAATATCTATCATTTTCATGTTTTTTATTTTAATCGATTCAACCTGAAAATAGTTTGAAAAAATCTATCTTTCTGTACTTGTCTTAGGTTTGAATATAATATTCATTGTTATAGCATTCTATGTATGTTGTCTTGATTTCTGATTATCTGGATATTTATGTGGTGAAATTAAAATCTGAAAATTATTCTGATTAGCTAACATTTGTTGGCACATTAGTGAAGTTCAGAGTTTCTTTTAAAACCCTCATCTGCATGCCCGAATCCGAGGTGATTCATGTGGCCAACTAGAACCCCTTTATCAACTTAGGTTAGTTAACAATTAGATCGTCAGGGATCTTTAAAATTCAGTAGAGGCGGGTAATATTGCTCAAAAATTCTGAGCCATAACTTTCTAAAAAGGTTGAATCAGACTTTTAGTTCATCTATTGGGAGTTTTTGCAAACTCCATCGTCTGAGAAGTCAAAACCCTCTTTGAACAAGCTGTCCACCGAACCCAGAGAGCCTTCACAGATTTGACTATCAGTCCCGGTTTTGAGTCCATGGAGTAGACATTCCTAATCTGAATCCAGTGATTTCAGATTCATTAGAAAGGTGTGCGAGTCACGCACAACTTTATTCTGGACTGTTTCTGTCAAAATAGAGTGCACAGGTCACGAAAACCCTGTTTCCCAGAGTCCTATTCGAACTCATCTTAGTAAAAAAGCTTCTGTGCACATTGAGATCCGTTTGGATCTAGGATCGTGGATCGGTGCATACCAAGTTCACATCAATTGTAACTGTCATAATTTTTTCCACCAGAATATCAATTTCTCCCATCAACATTAGAATGCCTTTGGACCAGATTGGCTAAAGAATTTACAGACTCACCATTGAGTTCAATAACTTTTCTTCATTGGTCAAGAGAAGGCCTAAAAGCTCATCGAGTTTGATTGGCTTATCTCTGGTGTTGAGGGACGTTCTGAATGCTCCATATTCAAATGCAGGACGTCTAACTAGAATAAACATGATCAAATCATCATTAGGCACAGGCTTGGAAGCCATGTCCAATTGATGTGCCAAGGACTTTGCTATATGAATGTATACTGAGATGGAATTAGTACCTTTCTTATTATCGTACAACTGTGCTCCCAATTGCTAAATACAAGAGCGAGAGAGCTGAGTTAATCTTTTTAAGAGTGCTTCAAACATCATGTGAAGTGCACAATCCAATGACTTGAGAGTGGACCGTTTCAGATAAAGAGGATAAAAGCCAACTCAATAACAATTCGTTAAGACAATGCCATTGAACATATGTTGGATTCAATGTGGGATCCTTTCCAAGTTCAGAAATGAATTTTGTTGTACAAGTAGTTGAACCATCTAGAAACCCAATAAGATCATAGTTGTTGAGGAGCAAAGTGAATTGGGATTCCATAGCAAGAAGTTATCAGATAAGAGTTTGGTGGTGAGGAAGTATTAAAGATTTGTTGGTGAAGGAAGCACAGGAAATAGAGTTTAAGTTTGGCACACCTGAATTCACCACTTCACTTATTTAAAAAAAAAAAAAATCACCTCTTCATTGTTGTTGTTTCTTTGAGGTTCACATTTCTTCTCACTACAAGATGAGGGTTAATAGCGGTGATTTTCCTCGCTGACATTACTCTATTTGTTGCCACTATTGTCCTATAATGGCACATATAAGTCGCCGAAAGAAAATGACGTTTGTTGACCAATAATGGCAAAATTTATAGGGTGTTGTTAAAAGGTGAACCAATACTAGCGAAGAATCCCGCTCGAACTGGAAACACTAATAGCGGTGAGGTATCCTAAAACAATAAGTTTGTTTTAACGACGAGCACCATTATAGGTTACCTATAGGTTATAACATTCTTGTCTAATGGTGAGCATTAACTCGCCATTGTAAATGATAACTGTGAGATAAGATTTGTCTTATAACGGTGTGATAAAAATATGGTCGTTATAGGCTATAAACATGCAAATTGAAAACTAAAAATTAGTTTAAAAAAATATTTTTACATTCAAATACATACATTTCAAATAGACTAAAATTAACAACTGAACAACAAAATCAAACAAAAAAATTCAAATACACTTCAAAAAACATACATTTTAAAAATACAAACCCCTACATTATTTTCAAGCCTACAACAAACAGAATTCAAATACAGACCCACCATATCCTCAAGCATTCAACTTCAAACATACATCCTAAAACATTTAACACACTTCAAACTATTGACATACACTTCAAAAAAACATTAAAAAAAACTTCAAATATACTTCAAAAAATATACACTTTAAAAATACAAACCCCTACTACGTCCTCTCCAAGCTTGCAACAAACACACTTTAAATACAAACCCACTACATCATCTCTAAGCCTGAAACAAAAATACTTCAAATACAAATCCCTTACACTCGATTTTATCATCTCTAAGCCTGCAACAAACATATACAATTCTAATATTCACATAAATCAAAATTTAATTATAGAAATTATATCAAAGAGTTTAAAAATCACAACATATATACACTTCTCAAATAAGAAAAGAGTCAAAAAATTGCAGCTTTGCGCATCCATGAAGGCCCACATCTCCTCTCTGAGATTCCTAGTCGCTTTTCTCTATCGCTCATTTTTTTGTCTATTTGATTTTCTCTCTCGCTCAATTTCATGTCTAGTTGCTTCTTGTTGTCACTCCATTTTCTCTCTTAATTGTTAGATTTTCATCTGTTTCGCCTCTAGTTAAGAAGATAGCTGTAAAATTCATGCTTGGTTGTTATTGAATAGTTTGGATGGAGAAAAAAATGCACACATCCCTCTTACATGTTCATATCGCTTCTTGAAGACCTTGGCAAAGATGTCTCGCTGCATCATTGATAAGTCTCCTTATAAAAAAGATGTTGAATTTTCAATCTTCACATATTGCAACTTTGGCTGCACGTCATTAATAATTGGTTATATATCAGTAATTAATGATAATATATAAAATAAAGTGAATGATTGTGGCACTATAAAGTGTGGGTTACTTATAAAGGTGTCTTCTGCTTCGTTACAGATGAATGTTGTGCGATTTGAATATGTGCATATCTCTTTATAGAACACACTCGCTATTGATTCTTGTCTATCTATTTTAGACTGTAACTAATAAATTAATAATCTATTAGATCAAACATATTTAGAACTATAAGCATATAAAAAATAATAAACTTATATTAAAGAAATTTACCATCGTATGATACCTCTCGAGGTACAAAGATGATCCATTAATATGTTGGACCATTTGCTTTGCTCTATTCACCAAGTTTTTCTTTGATGCCCACTGTTAACCGAAAAAAGATCAATTAGTAAACAAAAATCTAAAAAATTGAACATTTATTTATTATAAATATATATCCAATATTTACCGTTTAATAGCCTCAAGTGAAAAATATGCAAATCCTTTTCCATATTTTAGAGTTGACTCCCTCTAGAGGATGTTGTTATGCTACATCATGGTTTTGAAACTTCTTTAATACTTATAGAAACTTTCTCGCACCCTTGAGTATGATAGTTGAAACTACTTCTCTAGGCAACACTTTTGTTCAGGTATATCTTGATCTAAATCAAACTCTTCATGCACCAAATTATCAAAATATAGTTAGTAACACTTCTTTCATAGATTAATCTATTTATCAAAATATAGTTAGGCAATATACTTATATAAATTACCTCACAAAATACCATCTTTTCATCATCTAAGACATTCTTCTAGGAGTTGTGAGTGAGTATGACCTGCTCCCTCATGATGCACAAAAGCCTCCTAGAGAATACAGAGAAGCCCTTGCCCTTGACTCCTTGTGTCCTAGGCTTGATAGTTATCAACACCTTTCATTTCTTGATTTGCCTTTGGTGGGATACACATTTGTTCTTTTCATGTTTGCGCTGAGAAGATTTTGCAGTTTCTAATTTGTAGTGAGAAACAAAATAAATATTAATAGGAATGATAATAATAAATTTATAATTGTAATTAAGAAATACTAAATTAATATTTACTCGAGGCCACTATGGATGACTCTAGAGCTGCAGTGGCATGTAGTGTGTGGGGGGTCACCTATTCCTTTCTTAAAGTATCACCCACCTGTGATATGAAGTTGATTATGTCTACGTGTTTACCTTGGATGGTTGGTGGTTAATCAAATTTTATTGAGGAAGAACACCCACATCATCATCGTGAGTATGTTGACATCTGTTATATCAAATGAATCATACATGAACAACATTAAATTTGATATATATTATGAAGAACCAATTTGCAAATTGCAAATATATCAAATGAACAACAACAACAAGATCATGGAATTAAGAGAGCACAATTATGAAATATAAACAAGGATCACAAAAGCAGAAAATAGAGCAATAACACATGCACTTACATAATACTTCCTTTATGACCCTAGATGCTTTTTAAACTCTTCAATAGATAGATGTTCAATTGCACTTATATCATTTTTTGGGTTTAGCCATGAATCCTCCAACCAATTAGGACTTTCTGGCAACAAAGGGTCTTCCTTCTTCGCTTGTGATGGAGACATATTGCAATGTTTATGAATCCCAAAATAACACACGCGACCTATGAAGGTCCACATATCAAATTTAATACCAAATTCATCCTAGAGTAACAAATCACATAGGAATTCATTTCAAAAAATATATTTCAGAACGTAATCACATAGATATATAAGCATTCATTTCAAAACATATATTTTAAAACCAAATCACATAGGCACATAAACATTTATTTCAAAAGATATATTTTAGAATCTAATCACATAGGCATATAAGAATTCATTTCAGAAAATATATTTCAAAACCTAATTACACGTGCACTCATTTCAAAAAATATATTTCAAAACCTAATCACATAGGCACATAAGCATTCATTTCAAAACATATATTTCAAAACCTAATCACTTTCCATTAGAGGTTGTGGGAGCA